>NC_050573.1:197824187-197881687 GCF_011100635.1 Trichosurus vulpecula
TTAAGTGGGCCTTTAGTAGCATTTTCAGATAGCATTTTTAGAAGTAGTTGCCACCATATCTCCCCAGGGGTGGCTTTGCAGGACTATAGGTTCAGAATTCCGGACTATCTCCAATCTGAGCATAATGAAGGTAGTGACTGAGGTGGGGGGAAGGGGTTGGAGGTGATGGTATGACTGTACATTTCCCCTCATACCTGGCTACTTTACCTAAGCTGTCTTGTTGTAGAAGCTGGTCCACAACTGGCTGGTCCGTTCTCTACAGGAGTTGCTTACCAGGGTGATGGCTATGGGGGCAGGACTGGTAGGCCGAGGAGCACTACTATTGCCAAGGCTCTTGGCTTCAGAGTCCTGGACTATTTCCACTTGGAGCTTAGGGGAATAATGGCTGACGCAGCGGTAATAGTTTGACTCACTTGATATAAACTGCCTCCTGTCTCTCCCACAGGAGGAGCATGTAATATCAATTAAGTTGGGGCTTTCTTACTGTTTTAAAATGATTAAGTGTCTTTGAGTCTTACTAGGTGCTAAGCCCCAGGCCCAAAACCCTATTAGGTGCTAAACCTATGTGGGCGTGAATTGGTAACTAAGGTAGCAACCCAGGTGGGGCTAACTAAGGGAGGCCTGATTAGATCTTTGCTCCTAAGTTTGCCCCAAACCCCTAATTACTAGTTGCTAAGCCTATGTGGATGTGAAGCTCCCAGGGTCCTAAGGGGAAGTGCTGGCTCCAGAGCCAATCATAGGAACCTAAGTTCCGGTCGCTCAGATGACGCTTGATAACGTCTGAAACTGTATAAAAAAGGAAAGACAGAGCCATTTGCTTAGGGCTCCCACTTTTGGTGGTATGCTGATGTGGAGACTCCGGGCAGCTGTAGCTAAGAGCCCTCCAGCTCGTAACTCGATGTCGGGACTTTGTTAAACTCTAGTAACTATGTATTGGGATTTGAAAAAGGCAAGGTTTGTCTGTTGATGTTTGTAATTTGTTTGTATTTGCTCCGCAGTTCAGGGTGCTGGCTTTTTCCCCTGAACTAAGTGAGTGATATCTGTATGCTGGATTAAAGTAAGCTTGTCAACCCCTTAACGTTGCTTTCCTTAGCGAAGCAGATCCAAAGAGCCTGGGCTTTGGCAGCATGCTTGTTGTTGGGCTCGTGTTGGTCTTTCACCCCCACAGCAGCTGCTAGCCGGATTGTTGAAACACAGCAAGAAGGCTAACGCCACTGGATCCTAGGGTATAGGGAAGGGAATAGAGCGTCAGAGCAGAGAAGGGGGCACAGCATGAGGAATCTGGTCAAGGCAGAAATGCTGAGATGTGGCAGCAGCGGATACTGGGTGAAGAGTGAGGAGCTGAGTATGATATTGAAGTTGCAAGCCCGGGTGGCTGGGAGGCTGATGTTGTCTCGGTAATACATTAAAGAACATAAAATATAATACGTTGTGACCCTTGAAAAGCTTTAGAAACAGCGCTTGTTGTCTTGGTAATAGTGAATTTTTGAAGAAGGGGAATTTGAAGGGAAATGAGTTATATTTTGGAGATGTTGAATATAAAACGCCTAGGGGATATCCAATTTGAGATGCCAAAAATGCAGTTGTTAATGTGAGACTGGAGGTTAGGACTGGATATAAACATCTGGGAATCATAAAGAGATGACAATTAACCTAAGTGAGATCGTATAGCGGGAGAAGAAAGGGGGCACAGAACAGGATCTTGGGGGCAACTCATGCTTAGTCAGAGTGATATGGAAGAGAAACCAGCAAAGGGTACTTAGGACTGGTCAAACAAATAAGAGGAAAACCATGAGAGATCACTGTCACAAAAATATAGAAAGAAAATATCCAAGGAAAAGGGTGATCAGTAGTGTCAAAGACTGCAGAAAGAGGTCAGGAAGGATGAGGATTGAGAAAAGGCCATGAAGTGTGTTAGTTAATAAGTCATTGGTGATTCTGGAGAGGACAGTTTTAGTTGGATGGTGAGACCAGAAGCCAAGTCAGAAGGTTTAGAGGAGAGTGAGAGGAGAGGAAGTGGAGGCACTAAGTATAGATGGCTTTTAGAAAGAAAAGAATATACTGAAAGTGTGGTCTCACAAACCAAATAGAAACAGATAGTAAAACCCAGGATTAGCTAAAATCTCCAAAGATGGCAAAGCACCCTGATGTTCTTCTAATCTGTACCCCTGTACAACTCACATGGCAACTTTGGCAGCAAATGCCATGGAAATAATGGAATGAATATGAAATTGAGAATAAGTGCCACCTCCTATAATTTTTTTTTACCTAGTAATTTTTATTAATATAAGAGGTAACATGGCATAGTGTAGAGTTGGCCCTAGAATACAGAAGCCAGAGGTTATGACTTTGACACACACTACCTGTGTGACTAGGGGCAAATCACTTGACCTTTGAAGGCCCCTGCATTAAGATTAATTAAATTAGAGGGTACAGAGGAGTTACTGATGTGCACTGACTTAGGTGTTCCTACACTGAAACTTCCCTACACAAATCAAATCACAGGTCTAGAAAAAAGAACTGCTTATTCACATATGAAGATCTATAAAAATGTCTAGTTTGGTAAAGATATTCACTATTTTCCTTATCTTAAAACAAAAAACAAAATGCTGTTCCTTGACCCTCCTATTCCCTAAAGCTATATTTTCCCTCCTTTCCCTTCAAAGCTCAACTTCTAGCAAGAAGAGCTTGCATGCACAACATTTACTTTCTTCACACACACTCACTAACTCACACACAGATACAGACACACTCACTCCTCAACATCTTACAATCTGGTTTCTATTTTTTTTTTTTAAAGAGAAAACAAAGTAAATTTATTCTACAAACCTTGCAAGATTTGGGCACACCTCCATAAGGGAGGAGGCGAGGTAAAAGGGAAACTGCCTTAATTTATAGTCTTAATGAAAAAGATTCCCACCCACCTCTATCCCTTCTCACCATTGGCTGGGGGGTGGGCTTACAGTCTAGGCGGGAAAACTACACAGAGGACCAAGATTGATCAGGTTCATTCAGGTTTTTACCTATCAGAACTCAACTGCCAGGGTGGCGTCTGAAAGTCTAGGAGAAGAGATGGGTCGGGGGGGAAGGAGAGACCCTTCCTGGAGCAGAGAACAAATAGCTCACAGGAAGTTCATTATCTTCTAACATCTGGGGGTGGAGGGGGGGGGGGTAAGGGCATGCCTTCCAAAATTACAAGGCCAAATCCCAAAACCTCTCCATTAGACACACCCTGTGAAGTCTTCACAATTATCTATCCCATGCAGTTCCCTCTCTTCTTATACTAATCTGAAGACTTCACACATCATTGCTGATGTAAGTTGCGTTCCCATTACCCTTTTCTAAGGTTTCCATTCCTCAAAATCTCCGATGCATTGACAAATCAAAGGGGGCAGTCCCCTTTGTAAATACAGATACAGAGACCCAAAGGAAAACGTTACAATCTGGTTTCTGACTTCATTGTTCTACTGAAATACTTTTTCTACAGTTATTCATGATCTCTTAATTCTAGGATCAGTGACCTTTCCTAAATTTTCATTTATCTTTAACTTTTTGGAAAATGACATTAATGACCACTCTCCTTGTCGATAACCTCTTTCCACTTGCTTCCATAGTATTCCTTCCTCCTGGTTTCCCTCATTCCTGTCTGTTCATCATCCTCCAGACCTCTGATCTGATCTCAAGGCAATCACATACACTCCAAATTCCAAAGTGACAATGAAAACCTTTATTCAGAAGTCTTTCTAATTTATATTCTGGCCCTAATCATAATAATTTGTGCTCTTAGATTTATCAAATATATATAGGCTACTGCAATCAATTGCTTCTGTATTTCCACTGAATGAAAATTTCTTTAAAAAAAAAAAAACCAAAATTTTTATGACTTTTATAATATAGTCTGACATTTGGTAATGCTATTACTCCTTGATTTGTACATCACCTCATTATTTCTCTTGGGATTCTATATCTTTTTTTTTTCCTCCAAAATAATTTTGTTATTACTTTCTCTAGTTCTATAAAAATATTTGACTGGTGATTTGATTGGCACTAAAGGTGCAAACTACTTAATACAATTTTTTTATACTGACATTGACATAAAGTAGTGACAATCTCTTCACATATATGTATTATTTATGGAAAATTTCTATAAGTCTAGCTTGGTTTTCTTCTACATATTTTAAACATTTGTACACATTTTGAAAGGAATTCTCATATTTCTGGGTTTTGTTAGTACTGTATGGAAATGTTGACTTTTTGTGGACTTATTTTATATCCAGCTACTTTACTGAAGCCATTAATCATCTTGATTAATATTTTCACTTATTCTAGGGAAATTTCTAAGTATATCATCAAATCATCTGAAAATAGAAACAATTTTGCCTCATTTTAATCAACATTTACATATTATTACTTTTGTTCTTATCTCTCTTATAGCTAGCATTTGTAGAACAACGTCAAATAGTAACAGGGAGAGAAATTATCATTGCTTTATACCAATTTGTGATGAGAGACAGTATAGTGTTCCTATATTAGAAACTAGCCCTACATTTTGAATATACACTGTTTATCATACCAAAGGATTCTTCCATGTTTATGCTTTTTAGGGCTTTTAAAAAAATATAAAAAACCAACAGCATATTTTATAAAAGGGTTTTTATATATTAAAACCATCATATTGTTTATACTTTAGTGGTTTATATGATTAATTATGCCAATTATTTTCTTTATGTTGAACTTTGTTACGGTTTTTATAAGAATCCAATTTGTTCACAGTAGGTTATTTTCTGGATATATGGCATATGTGATCCTTATGAACGTGAAATTTAAATCCTCTACTGATTTTGGCTTATTCCTGTCTTTTTCTGCTTTGGTTATCAGGACCATATTTGTTTTATATAGCTGAGTGTGGCAGTGTACTTGATAGAATTCACTTAAAAATCTAAGGGACTTCTATTTCTTAAGTTTGAGTATTTTCTTTCTTCTCCTCTTCCTTCTTCTTTTAGGTACTCTGTGAACTGTGCTCAGAGTTTAAAAGAAGCAGTGGAGTAGTCTGACTTGCTCTCAAAAATCTGCAAAACACTTTTACTGACCTTAAGCTTTCTATAACAGTAAAGATCTGATGTAAGACAGTGAAACTTGGCATTCCATTGCTTCTGAAAAACAAATTATGAGTCTAAGACAGGTAGCAATGGAAGGAGTTTGATGAGAATTTAACATATATCTGTTGAGGAACTCTGAAGAATAGTAAGAGAATTGTATGGGAAAGAAAAAACTGGGTTGGTCACATGTTACAAGTGGTCAGTCAAGAATGCTCCACTGGTACCCTTATGATTTCAAGAGAAGTCAAGGGAGGTCTTCAGCATGTTGGGTGGACTTCCTGTAGCAAACTTTTGAGACATAGCTAAGAGCTGTACTGGATGCTCAGGCATGACAGGGCTGTTACTTGCATAATTGGAGGGAACTCCTAAATTGAAGAGATCATAGATCCATTTTAAATTCTCAGTTTTTCTAGAAGCTACTTGAATATAATAGTTCCTGATAATTATCTTTAAAAAAATGGTTCAAAAGTCTTAGCGCAGTTACATGCTTTACTTGCATTAAGACTTTTTGGACACCCTGTATACACTGTAAATTCATGTTTTGAATTTTAAAATCTTACTAATTTGATTTTTTTTCTTGATTGTTAGCTGTTAATTGATCCATTTTGTTACTTTTTTTAAAAAAATCTAGCTCTTTTGTCAGTTACAAAACTTTTATTTTCAAGTTTTTTTATTTCTCATTTAATTTTCTATGTTTTGTTAATGTACTTGTAATTGTTTCCTCAGACTTTGTGAATAAAGTTTACAGAGATAACAATTTTCCTCTGAGGCTTGCTTGACTGTGCTGTATAAGTTTTTGTTTGCCATCTTATTATTACCATTATCTTTTACATGATTATTTTTGTTTATATGATTTAGGTTTAATTGACAATATTATTCTTTTTCAAAGAACCAGTCTTTAATTTTGTTTATTGATTCCACAGTCCATCTGGTTTCCCTTTTATTAATTCCCCCCCCCAAGCTTATTTGTGTTTTAAAATTTTTCTTACTTTTTAAAATGCATACTCAATTCATTAATCATTTCTGTTTTGCTAATGTTTTTGCTTTCAGAGATATAATTTTTCTCCTAACAATAATAATAACTAGAATTCATACACCACTTTAAGTTTTGCAGTGTGTTTTACAAATATATTATTTTATTTTCATGGGTCCAGAACTCTATACACTGTGCCATCAAGTCCAGTAAAGAGGGCTTTAGCGGTATCCCTGAAATTCTCCCATGTTGTCTCATACTTGCTCACTATATCATACCAATTCTCAAGAGATAGAGAAGATCATAAAAGACAAAACAGATAATGTTAACAACATACATTAAAAACAGGTTTAGATAAACAAAATCAACTAAGACAAATAGAAAAGTAACTGTAGAATAGAAATAACATTTGCATCGAATAATGCTAATAAAAATATAAATATGCAAGATATATAGGAAATAGACAAAATATTCAACATCCAGAACCAATCTCCAATAAATAAATGGTCAAAGAACACGAACTATTGTTAAAATAATTGCAGACTATAAATAACAATATGAAAATGATGCAAAACATTTATAACAAATGCTAATTAAAACAACTTTGAAATTTATTTCACATTATGCAATTGGCAAAATATGGGAACAATAACTATTGGAGGGATTATGGAAGATAGGCACATTGATGCATTATTGTACATGGAACTAAAAACTACTCTTAACTGTTATGGATAACCATATCTAATTCTGCAAGAAAAGCAATTAAACTGCCTACATCCTTTGACTTTCATACCACTTCCGGCCTTACGGACCAAGGAATTTAAAAAGAAAATTAGGTTTACTGTATTCCAAAAAATTTTACAGCAATACACTTTTTGGTAGCAAAGAATTGGAAACATACTGAATGCTCATCAATTGGGGAAAGGAAAAAAAATCCACAACTATATAAATATAACAAAATATTGTGTAATAAGAATGATAAATAAAAATTCAGAGAAACGTGAGATTTGTTTGGGTGATGCAGAATAGTACAAGCAGAATCAAAAGATAAATGCACAGAAAGACTATAACATTGTAAATGAAAAGATCATTAAAAGGAAGTTGAACTAAATAACTGAAGAAACATTCAAGGTCCTAAGAGCACATATAATGAAATATCCATTTACCTTATACAACAGAAAGAAATGGAACTAACACGATGGAATATTGCATACACTGTCAGTTCCAGTCACTATCTAAAAGTTTGCTTAATTAGTTTGCTTCCTCACAAGGGAAGTTTCAATGGGGATAAGGTTGGATGTGTGTTGGAGGAGGTAAAATTACTGTGATATAAAGACAGATTGCATCATTCAAACCTATTTAAAAAAAACCCACCATCTACCATATTTCTTTCAGTTTTTTCTTCCTGTCATTTTGCATTATTTTGGGACACTTGCTGTGGGGGACCTGGTGGGGCAGGATTATGGTATAAGATATCTCTCACTCTACCATCTTCCAAGGATTCCTATCCCATCTCTTATCCCTCCATTTTCATTCCCAGTATTATCACCTTATTTAAGATTTTCATCACTCTTCATGTCTACTATTAAGCCTTCTAACTGACCATTTTAATTAAAAAAATTCCAGTGAGTTCTCACTGCTTAAGGAAGAAAATAAAAACTGACTTATTTTGGTTTTAAAGGCCTTCTACAACCTAGCTCAAACAAATAATTCCAGTTTCATTTCACACTATTCCCCTTAACACATTTGGAAAAGGAAGTAGAGAGTAGTAGACTGTGTACTGGATTTGGAATCAGGTTCAAATGTGTGGATTCAAATCTCAACTCCCACATTTAGTAGTGGAATGACCACAAGCAAGTACCTTAACCAGTCTGAGCTCTATTTCCTCATATGTTAAATGGTAAAACACCTTTGATAACCTCTTCAGTGTTTTTGTAAAATTAGGCACATAAAATATGTAGAGAGCTTAAAAGCACGATATAAATGTCAGTTATTATTGTTACATTCCATATAACTAGACTACTTACTCCCCATTTTCATTTCAAATCCCTACTGACATGTATTTACATATATAGTATTCTTGCACGGAATGGACTGATCTCCCACCCTACAACCAGAACCTCATGAATTTTTCCTCTTTTCTTCACCATTCAGCTCAAATGGTATTCCTATTCCTTCTGTGATGTCTTCCTTGATCTATGTCCTGTCCTTCACGATAATTTTGTGCTTGTTAAGGTAAGGATTTTTTGATGGAAATCTTTTTTTCAAGGGAATCACTGTGAACTCAGTTCTTGTGTGCTAATGTCTTAAGAGTCATCGTTCCTTAAAATTTTTAAGCATTGGAAAAAGGAATGGAACATGGTATGGGTATAGTAAGGACATTGAGTTATTCCAGTGAGGAGCATCTTAAGATCACTGAAAGATTGTACAACTTGCCCAAAGCAATCCAGCCAATTTGCTTCCTTCTATTAAGTTTAGGGCCCAACTCTTTGTTCATTTACTACATTTTCTCCAGATATTACACAGGCACCTGGGTCACACAGTGGAAAGAATGCTGGAATTGGAATCAGGAAGCCCCAAGTTCAAATCCTGCCTCAGATGCTTGCTTTCTGTGCGACCCTTGGCAAGTCTTCTAACCCATTTCTGTTTCAGTTCCCCCCCTCTGTAAAAATGGTAATAATAACAGCACCTACCTCACAGGGATGTTGTAAGAATCAAATGAGATAATTTATGTAAAGTACTTTGCAAACCTTAAAATGTTTATATGTATATATATATGTGTATATATATATATATACATATATACGTATATGTGTATATAGCCATCACTACCACCATTATTATTATATACATGCTGATTATTCTAATTCCATGGACTGTTCATTTAACTGTATGTCATGGTCTGAAGAAGAGACATTTTTTAGTGCATTTAATTTTTCCTTTATGGATTATTGTAGATATCTTGAGTAACTATGGATCTCACTGAGAAAGCCCTACTATCCTGAAGGGTTTGAAACAGTCAGAACAAGGACATGTACAAAAGAGTATATCTGAATGATTACTATCTATCTATGCTACTATCTACAGAGAATCTCACTTTCCATTTGGACCTTTTCTATTTGCACAAGACATTCTCCATGACCAAGGCAAAAAAAAATCCATATCAAACACAAATTTTGCTTATGGTTTCCTTTGACATTAATAAACAAATGGGTCAAAGTCTTTTTCCTTTGGTGCCATTGAAAAATAATTTCATGTGACTTTAACATATGCATAAAAGATGCAATTGGGGTTAAGTGACTTGCCCAAGGTCACACAGCTAGTAACTGTGTCAAGTGTCTGAGGCTGGATTTGAACTCAGGTCCTCCTGACTCCAGGGCCACTGCTCTACTCACTGCACCACCTAGCTGCCCCTGGTCCAGTAGTTTTTGTGATTTTCATAAAGTGTCATTTCAAGTTTCTAGTATGCTGCAGACTAAATTATTAGGGTCTAAATATGATGGTTTCTCTGTTGCTTCTGATAAAGACAAGATGAAAACAGACTTTTATAGAAACAATAATAAACTTAATGTACTCTTGTCAGTTTCATCTATTAATGTGTTTTAGATGATATAATTCAAGATGATTTCATGCCAAGATTTCTGTAGACTCCTTTCTGCTTCCCTGCTAAAGCTATTTTAAGGAAATACTGCTCTTAATATCCACCATGATCTTTTGTAGTGATAAATAAATCTTGGGTCTTATGCTTTCTGCTTGGCAAGGAGATACAGGTTTGCGGGATAAGTTGTTTTCTGTGATCTTTAGTCCTTCTCGTTATGATGACTGATTTATACTGGTGGAGCTTTTGTAGGTTTTAAGGTAAAGTCAGTATCTTTACTGTTTTCAACTTACTTTTTTTATTGTTCTTCTGAATAGGTCAGATAGAAACTTGCCATTGTTCCAATTAGTTGATGGTCTAATTGTACACAGAGAGCTAATTTTGAAATAACTCCCACTGAGTAACTAGTAGTTTCATGTCTATTAAGATACTTTCTCCTCAAATTTTTGTCATGTTGTTCAGTACCTTCTGACTTTCTTAGGGAAGAAGTTATTCATGATATACAGCATGGATTTTTGAGTAGTCTATAAGCCTTTGCTTTCTATTAACTGAAATCTGAGTCATGTTTTCTAATACACCTTTTGCTATTCTCCCCTGTACTCAATTTTGTATTAAGTAGCAAATAATATGCTGACTTGATTTGAAAAATTTGTGAAGTTCTTTGTAGAAGTGAATTGTAGGGAGTGATTTAGATTAAGGTGACACAAAATGCTAAAACAAACAAAAATAAAAAACAAAACCCCAAACAATCTACAAATGATACCTGAATAAAGCTGGAAAATGTTAAACATAACATCATATCAATCTACTGTTTGCATATAATTACAGTATGATGATGGCTGATTGAATGTTTACCCAAATCAATAAAAGATGATTAAACATAGTACCTGTTTTGTCTGTTAGCAAATAAACTAAACGTCCAAGTTCTTCTGGTATTGTACTGGTTCGGACAACTGTTCCAGGAATATGTTCATCCCTCATAATCATCCATCCATAGGCTGCTTTGCCCATATCCAAGTTCACACGCAAACTGCCAAACAAACCCACAATATAATTTATCATTGCACATATACAGATAGGATTCTTTTCATTCTAAATTTTAATGTAGAAATAGGTTTATATAACACTTGTCTTTAGCTTTATGTTGAAATGAATATATGATGCTATTTATGGACATTAAAGTAAGCTGAATTATATGAAGACCTTCATAGAGCAGCAAAGTATTTCTTCAGGCTTTCTTCACTTCACCAGATAGTCCTTAGGTTTCCCTAATTTGGATTAACTAGGTCTAAAACATTGAGGATTTAAATTAAATCTAGTACTATTTACTTATAAATTGTGGAGGTTTGGGGACAGAAGGGATCCTGCAGAATATCTACTAGGGGTAGGAAACCTGTGGCCTTGAGGCTAGATGTGCATGTGGCCCTCTAGTGAGGCCCTTTGACTGAATCCCAATTTCACGGAATAAATCTGCTTAATAAAAGGATTTGTTCTGTAAAACCTGGACTCAGTCAAAAGGCTGCACACAAGGACCTAGAAGGCCACATGTGGCCTTGAGGCTATAGAGGTTCCCCACCTGATAGTCTAATTGCTTAGTTTTTGGAATCAGAGAAAGACTTAACCAAGATCATACAGAGAATTGATGATGGTAGAAACATGAGTAGAATTCAGATGCCCTGGTTCCCAGTCCACTATTTTTTCTCTTACAGTACATTGCTGTTTAGCCTCTTTTCCATCCAAGGTTAATGCTAGTTACAATTAATGTTCCAGACTTAATCTGATGATGTTGCACAGTCACCACTGTGGGATATTATAAAAATGGTCAAGAAAGACTTTTATAAAATATAATAGGAACTCCTAATAAAATGTTGCTACTAAAAATGGGGCAGAATATCAGAACACAAGGTCTAAAGTAAGGATAAAATATATTTCAATTATTCTAAAACATGCTGTAAAAAGATTCCTATTAGCTCATTACTAATGAGGCAATTAACATTCACCTCTTGGAATCACTGCCAAAATGGTATGCTACTGGAATTTTTTATTCAGAAATCATAAAGAAAAAAAATCTACATAGCTGTACATTCTGCAACTGGCAGGCATGAAACTGTATGAAAGAGTTCACAGTTTTGCAACCATTCTCTGGAAATTAAAAACATTTCTGGTTGCTTTCAAAGAAGATTTAAAAAAAAACTGAAGTAAGCTTTTAATATTTCATACGTTATTTGTGATGGCAATTCACTCTGAAGTAGTCTTAACTTTATGGCTAAATATAGAATAACAATATTTTTAAAAAGCAATAGCAAAAAGAACAAAGATACTCATTTTCAAGCATTCTATTCTTGTAGGAAACATAAAAGCATCATATAGTATCTGATTTTATTTCATTTACTTTGAGATTGGTAAAGATATCTTGTAGCTCATTAAGGAAATTATGTTAAATCCAATGGACTCTAAGCAATCACATTTTCAACTTTATGGAGAGTATGGGAGGGTTAAGTACTCCCTCAAAGTTGGAATTTCCAGATGTTAAGCTTTAATGGCTACTAATAAATGGCACTGAAAAACTCAGGCTGTATTCAAAAAGAGTTGAGATAAAATAGGCAGAAATAAAAGGATTAAGGGTAAGAAAAGAGCTACCAAAGTTCATCTTTTTAACTTCATTAACCTGTCTTTATAACTTAACACATATTTCATTACCTTTAGCTCAAAAATCTAGTCAGTGGAAGCACAGCTTACTACAAAAAGCTTTGGATTCAGAATTAGAGAGTCTGGGTTCTAATTCCAGGCTTTATCTGTCTGTTTGACCTTGGGCAAGGTATTTAACCTGGACTCACGGCCTTGGTTTTTTCATTCACAAAATGTGGAGATTGGAATAGAGTTCTCCAAGATTCCTTCAGTTCTTAAATTGAATAATTCCTTAGGTGCTATTAAATATACTATTAAAAATGTTTCTTTTTCTGCCCATCAGCTAAGTTGCAGTAGTCCTATACTTAGAACAATAAAATTCTAATTAATCATTTTACTCATTTAATAAACATTTTAAGTGCCTTCTATATCCCAGGCATTTGCTTGCATTAGGGATAAGAGACACAAAACCAAAAACAATTGCTGTCTTCAAGAAGCTCACATTCCCCTAGATTATTACATTTTACTGACTATATCTTACTGATTACATATTTTCCATCAATATTCTTTTACAATAATAGTACAATAAATAACAGACAAGGAAGACTATAGCTCGCCTGGATGCCAGTAAATCATTTTTATTTCCTTCTCATCTTATTAATAAAGTATGAAGAAAATCTTATGGTAAAAAACTGATTATGAGGTTTAAGTACAGACTAAAATCCATACTTATTCTAAGTTTATTATCTATCCTTATGGCATAGAAGAGTTAAAGATGCCACAAATTCTACTTAAATGTTCACCTGGACAACAATTACAAATCAGTCTTCTGTAACCTAAATTGAACACAATGGACAGCCTGAGGAGAGGTATTATTATAATTTGTCTACCTTACTAAATAAAGGTAAACAATATAAGGTGATTATTATTTTATGGTAGAAGGGCATGAAAATGGCTGCAGTGGCTTTATATTCTAATTTATGTTTTCAACAGGGACTGACTTACTTCTTGCTCAGGATATCTTTGGGCAGCTAGGTGGCACAATGAAAATAGAGATTTAGGCCTGAAGTCAAGAAGACTCATCTTCAGGAGTTCAAATCTGGCCTCAGACACTTACTAGCTATCTAATCCTGGGTAAGTCAGTTAACCCCGTAGAAGGAAATGGCAAACCACTCCAGTATCTCTGCCAAGAAAACTCCATTAGGGGTCACAAAGAATTGGACACAAATGAACAACAACCATCACAACAGTATATTTTTTGACAAGTATATAACACATATGACTTTTTAGGGTAGGTCAGGGAAAAAAAAATATAACCCTTACCTTACTCTCTGCAGAAAATGTGCAATTAGTCAGACACTAGAATGCTAAGGCTAATTTGGACATTCATAACCTAAAAGGAATGCAGGTATCCCTGACAGAAGAGGCAGAGAAGCTTCAAACTGATTTAAGAGTGGCAGCCTAACAAAGGAAGAAGCAGAGCTCTTGGGATGGTAACTTATTGACAGTTTCTAAGTATAGGCAACATGCTGACCAAGTGTTTTCTTTCTTATAAGGAAAAAAATAGAAGACAGGTTTTAGTAGGTTGGATTTGAGCTAAAAAAAAAAAAACCTTGTGACAATAAAGGTTGTTAAAAATGAGAATTTATTATTGCTAAAGGTTGAAGAATCTCTTCCTCTGGAAATTTAAAATAGAGAATGTATACACATATTCTTTTGAAAGAGAGAAAGAGGTACAGACAGACAGATAAGAGATCTTTCTTCTTGAATGGCTTAAGCATTATATTGTCTTCAGTCAGGGAAATCAGCCAGGTGACTTGTGTGGAAACTTTCAGCTCTACAATTTTCTGATAAATATAAATGCAGAGCATGTATTATAGGTATCCCATCTTCTGGAAGGAGGACTTGGTATTAGTATTAACTTTGTATCTTTGTGCTTATTGTATGCTAAAAAGGGACCCAGATGGCTCTGGGAGACAGAGGGAGGCTGGTGACTTTGCACAGCCCTCCTTCACTTCAATTCAATTCACTTGCAAGTCATGGCATCACCTTCCTGATGTCATGGTCTCTTTGACAACAAAGGACAAACAACGACAACATTAAAAAGATTGGGGCTGAGAGCTGGAGACACAAAGAAAACCATGGTCCCTGCCCTCAAGAAGCTCAAATTCTAATGAGACAATATACAAACAGCTATGTAAATATAAGCTATATACAGTCAATGGTGGTAATCTGAGGGAAGGAACAACTAGCAAACTACTGTAAAGAGGGCAAGGGTAGGGCAAAACCAGGAAAGTCCTTGTTTAGAAGGTAGGATTTGTGCTGAGTATTGAAGGAAGCTTGGGAAGTCAAAAGATGGAGGTAGGGAGGGAGAGCATTCCAGGCATGGGGGACAGTCAGTAAAAAGGTACAGAGTTGGGAGATGGGAATGTCATATGCAACAATTCAAATATGTTTAAACTGCGTGCAATCTTATTTATTCCATCAATAAAAGAGAAGACAATAATATGGAAAATGCACATTTAAACATGATATAAAATTGGAAAGATGTCCAGGTCAGTAAAGGGACCACAGAAAAGTTAGTATAATTTAGTACAGAAGAAAAGGTAAAATAATGAGAATTGGATTTATTTGTCTCAGACTGTACCTTAATCGGTCACAGGACAAATGCAACTAGTCGGGAAGATTGTAGAGTGACAGTTAAGCAGAAATTTGAAAGCATCTCAATATATCTTCGCTATTTAGAACTCAAACATAATGGTGAAACAAATGAATAGTACAACCAAAGTACATACCGAAGGAAGATAATTAAAGCTATATCTAAAAGACTAAACATCACAGTGGGTATACAAAGAAATACTATTTAGTAGCAGTGGCACCAGAAGCTACAAGACTTTCTTATTTCACAGTATGTTAAAAATAAATAATGTCTTTCATTATACAGAAGATCGGTGAGACATACCTGGCACACGGTTTAAAGCATTAGGCCCTGTTATAAAGATACTGCAACTGGGACTAAATGTCTTTGTTGATGAAAATTAAGTCTAATCATTTGGCATTTGATTTTCTTAAAGTTACAACTTTTAAATTTACTCAACAACACATTGAAAAGATAATGTAAGAAAAATATCTTTTTCCTTCAACTCAGAACATTGGTTTTGTCTTTGTATCCTCAGGGTCTAGCATAGTCCTTGATATATAGTAGGTACTTTAACAATGCTTGTTAATTAATAGGCAAGAGGATACTTGATATCTTCTTTGATTTTGTGCAATAAGAAAGAACAAATATTTTTAAAAATAGTACCCTTTTTCTGCTGAGTTCAAACCCTAAAAAAAGCATCTTCACTGTCATAATTTTACTTTTAAGGAATTTTTATGCCTTTCTGAGAAATGGAAAAGCTAGGCTTCTATTTGTAACTTTATATTTAAATAGTTTGGTTAACGAAGGATAGTTAAGTCAAGGTTAGTCAAATTGATTTATTACAAAAAAAACTCATAAGCAGGCACAATGAATCACAATATGAGATACATTTAAAGTTCATAATTAGCAACCCTAATATAAACAACACTTTTTTAGACAATAGGTCTTGGAACAAGCCCTACTTGATCACTGTTTTAGCCTAGACTGGTTCAGAATGAATGTAAATAGCTGTTGTTACTGTTTTAGCCAGAAATTGAGATTTTAAAAAAATTTAATTCTAAAACTAATTTTATTTATTTTCATATTTTTATCCATCCATCCATCCATCTATCCATCTGACTAGGTACAGAGGCCATTCTCTGCCTCATTTCTTAAGTCTTAATCACTAAAGGGCAATGCCTCAGTCAAACTGAGACCTTTTAAAAACCTTAGCTTGAAAAGGCCAAGGTTCTCCATTGCATCCTAGGCCATCAGGAGTTCTCCTGATCTATGTCTAGCCACTGGACCCAGATGGCTCTAGAGGAGAAAATAAGGCTGGTGACTTTGTACACCCCTCCCCCCTCACTTAACTCCAATTCACTTGCATGTCATGGCATCATCTCTCTGATATCACAGTCCTCTAAAGAACAAAAGACAAACAACAACAAGGTGGAAAAGTTATTCAGAGCCAGTTAACCACTGATGTCTTTTTTTTTCCTATACCACACAATATATTAACTCAACTATCTTAACCAGATCTCAGCACTACAAAACTCATAAAGATCAGAATTTGATTGGAAATTTACTCTGATGTATTTCATGCTTGAACATAGAAAGAAAACATTTTGAAACTTGAATAAAAAAATTTAGAGCAGAAATTCTGTTTTAAAGGATATTGAATAGGACTGAAGAGACTAACCTGTCCATATTTGGATCTCACTGATGACTCCTGATGTGAGAAAGTTGAATTCTGGTGCTAAAAAGCTGTTCAAAGACACTACACTGAAGGTCAAATAAACCTAAATATGTCCTCTTAAAATATACAGCATACATCACATTTAAGCCCCATGGTACCTGCTACATTTAAACACTAATTTTATTATAATTAAACCTACTGCCTTTAACCCTACCAGGTGAAAAAAATCCCTGAATGCTTTTCTAGAAAATGCCTAAGAATCTCCTCAGGAAATGAATCTGCCTGAAATAATACACATGCACACCTCCATAAATAAGATTTATTTTTAGGGTAGCCTCAAGTAAGCAAAGGAAATAGAAACCATTATAAATAAAAGTTTCAATTAATGAAATAAGAAGCTTTCCATGAAAAAGAATAGAACCATAAGGCTAAAAGGACTATTGAGGGGTAATCTGGCTCAAGGGAGAGTAGCCAAATAAAAATTGGCTGGATTTTGGGATTGTGGCTGTATTACAGACTTGAAAACACCTTTGAAAGACGTATAAAAGCAGAGAGAATACTGAACTTGGAATCAAAAGAAAATAGTCCAACATTGGCTCTGCTACTTTCTACCCTCGATTTTAGGTAATTCCTTTAACCTGGAACCCAGAGTTTTCTCATCTGTAAAATGAAGGGGTTGGATTAGGTTCTTAACTTTTTTTTTTTGTCATGAACTCTTGTGCCAGTCTAGTGAAGCCTATGGACTCTTTCTCAGAATGAAAAATATACAGGACTAAATAGGACAAAAAATATATAGGACTAAAAAGGAAACCCACTATATTGAGATACAGTTGTCAATTAAAAAGTAATAATGAATTTAAAAAAAAAAGTTTACTGACCTCAAGTTAAGGATCCCTGAATTAGATCCCCAATCCCTAAGGATTCCTAAAGTTCCTTCAAAGTTCTAACAAAGAGACAGCAAAAACAACAGAATAGAAAGGTAGGGGTGGAGGAAAGATAGAAGATGAAGAGAGCTAAGAAAAAAGCAGAGAGAAAAGGGATGAGAAGAAATGATGGGAGAATTGTTTTACTTTCATTTGTGAAAAATTTAAGTTCAGAGTGGGAATTAACAAACAGGTGTGGTCCATTAGGGTTTGATATTTTTGCACAGCTATTTCTTCAGTGTTATGCTTACAAGTGCCTCAAGGCTGATCTATCTTGCCATCAAAATATCCCAGTTGCCTGGGCACTAGGAACTAGGCAAAATAAACCTCACACAGAGGCCCACACTATATCATTAGAGGGATGCTTAATGTCTTCTTCCCCCCTCCCCCCGCAATCTTCTCCATTCATTTGCTTATCTTACATGGTGCCTAAAGTCCTACCATAAAGAGTCCTTCTTCACTAGCCTCTAAAGGAATGGGATGTTGGACTGGTAATTCGTATTAGCAGAAATAAGTTAAAGATCTAGTGCAGGGCAGAAACTACCCTACAGAAGGTCAGGTTGGGGATAACTGCACTATAGTAGGAATTACTCAGTAAAATCATAAAGGAGACTACTGTGTGGTCCTGGGATTTCGAGGAGTTAGGAAGTCGAAATGGAGAAGACTACAGTAAGGTCAACTCCCGAACAATATTGCCTGTACTCTGGTCATTCTCTTCATCCCCTTTAACACCAGAGATTCATGGCTGTGCCCTGGAACTCTGGGCTCTGATAGGTTATCTTCATCTTATCTTGCCCAGAACCAAGACCTGGCATTTCTAAACTTTGCCATATTCCTCTCCACATCCCTTCTTGCTCCTTTTGAAGTATTTTCCTCTCCAATTAGTATGTAATCTCTGAGGGCAGGGTCCATCTTGCTTATTTGTTTTATAATTGTATCCCCAGCATTTAGCATAGTGCTTGGCACACTGTAAACAATAAATGCTTTACTCTTCTTTGCCAAACACAAATTTCCTCTACAACAAAATCTTGCCAAAGGCACATCCTAGAAGAAACCTAAGCTCTCTTTTTAAAAGTTATTTTGGAGGAAAATGAGATAAAATGTTACTGTTCTATATACATCCAAGGGTGGTATAGTGCAAAAAACTCTGGACCAAAAGAATGATGAAGAATGCTGCCCAATTCCTGATAGGGAATAATAATATGCAGAATAAGATAAAATTTTGGACATAGCAAATATAGAAATCTGTTTTGTTTGACTACATTTATTTGCTACAAGGGTTTTCTCATGGTCGCGGGGGAAGGGAGGAGGGAAAGGCAGAGGTAGGTAGGATAAATAAAAATAGATGCTTGATAGCTGAAAATAATTATTTAAAAATGAATGGTAAATTCTGAATAAGAATTGACTCTGAATCCTAACTTGTTGCTTGCACATAATACTCCAGCTAAGATTCCTTCTGTTTTCACTGGCTATCGCCCATGCTTAGAAGGCTCTTGCTCCTCATTTCCACCTCTTAGCTGCTCTGGCTTCCACCAAGCCTTGGCTACAGTCTCACCTTTCTCAGTCCTCCTTAATCTTAGCACCTTCCCTCTGAGAATGCCCCCAATTTATTTTTCATTTTTTTTTTTGGTATATCATTGTTTGCACGTTGTCTCTCCAATTAGACTGTAAATGGAGACTGGGGTTGGTTTTTTTTTTTTTTTTTGCCATTTTTGGCTATTGTTATATCTCCAGTGCTTGGCATGTAGTAGACACTTGATAAATGCTAGCTGACTTACTTAATACATTAAGTGCTGGAATACATGCAAACCACTTCTCTATTCAGTTTTCTTTCATTTGTAAACCTGAAGTAATTCAAAGGATCTTTTATGTCAACAAGTGTGTATTCTCTTGTCCTCGGAAATATCTTGTCTCAATTTTCCTATAAATCTTCCACAGAGGATCTACCAAACATACTGGAGGCCCTCTTTTTAAACTTGGGTATAACACAGCTCTTCTCCTGTCTGTATATTAACTTTTGCTTCTACTTTTATGATTATACATATATTGTATGATAGTTCTTTACTACAAATTATCTTTAGTAATTTGCTTCACATTTGCAGCATCATACATTTCTTCAGTTTTTCTTTGATTCACCTGAAATTTAAAAAATTATTTGGAGATTGTAGTACAGCACAGTACTATATAACCCTGCCAACTATAGAGAGGTACTACGTGTATATACATATATATGTGGATATATATATATACACACACATATACATATATATATATATATATACACATAGTGTGTGTATGTGTGTGTATGTATAGAAATATAGATATTTATCCATATATAGATACTTCTACAAAGAACATACCAAGGATGTTGTTATCTTTGAGGCTTCCTTCCATTTGGCCTTTATGCAAGATAGCCAACTTTACAATGGTATATACCTATGACAAGTATCCACGTCCTGCTTTTATGTCTTACTTGACATTATACTGTATTAAAAGTAAAAGGAAAACTAAAGAAAATTCTTTGTTATTTCATTTACAAAGCAATATTCCATAAGCTTGACAAATGCATGGTTGGTTGAGGTGAGCCTTTAAGGTTATATTCTGGTCTATCAAGTCAAATATTTTAGTGTATGATTAATGTGTGATTTGCATTTTCTATATCTTTCGGTATAGTAATGTCATATGTCATGAAAAATGGTATATGCCGACCCACGTTTCTTTCTCATATTTTCATCAAGATACCATCCATAAGTGTGTGGAGCATCCTAATTAAGGGCAGGAAGGGACAAAATGAAATAAGCAATCATATAATGCCAGCTCTTTGACAGGTACTATACTAAGTGATTTTTACAAATATTTCATTTGATCTTCATAACTATTATGAGATAGGTGCTATTATTATCTCTATTTTACAGCTGACGAAACAGAGGCAGGAGCTAACTTGCCTGTGGTCACCCAACTAGTAAGTATCTGAGGCTGGATTTCCACTCGAGTCTCCCTGACTCCAGAGACATTATTCTATTCACGGTGCCTGTGAGCTATTCAGGTGCCTGGTACATGAGGAGATAAATAGATCATCAATTACTGATGTCCTCTTGGTCAATTTCTGGGGTAATGACATTTGTGATATTTTCTAGTCCTTTATCTTTCCACCTCTGATATAGACTAAAGATGAAACACTCTAGCTTTCAAATTATGCTGCTTCTGACATGGATTTCTTTGTTGTGTACTTGGTTTAGTCTAGCTGCTTTTCTTAATCTTATCTTCTTAGGTATCATTGACACTTCATCATATAGCTCACTGGAATGTTAGATATTAAGAGTCCAGATCGGGTTGTTTTACTGTCATTAATAATGAAAAGAGATCATTATAGAAATGCGGACAAATCTTTTCAAATGTAACACATATTTATTGTCCTGATTTAATTTTAAAATGCTCTGAGGATTATCTTGCACAGTTGTTTTTCATGTAGGTTTATTCCCCCTCCCCATTTTTTACTGTTTTATAAAGCTCCAAATCTTCTGCTATCTTCTGTAACATTAACTTAACTATTGGTACTCTAATGTAGAAGTCTTGCCCAGAAACTAAGTAATGAACACACTACTGGAGGTAATTAATACAAAATTTTGACATTCTTATTATAAGTGAAATCAGGAAACAAAAGCTAAATGGAAAGGTGGCTCAGAGATAGGTAAATAAAAGAATGGGAAGAACTGGCTTTATTGTGCCTCTGAAGACAACAAGAAACATGATGGTCATAGGATATTGCAGTGCGCATGATAATTAGATTAAAAAAATGGAAAAAAATCCCTCCCCCGCAAGAAAAGCCAAAACCAAACCCACTAAAAAGATAATTGTAGCATATCTGCAAATATATGTTTTACACAATGAGAAGGCAGAGAAATGCTATGAAGATACCAATATGCTTTTCAAATTAAGCCAGCCTATATTTTAATACATGGTAAAAAAAGTGCTAGAAAATATGGTTCAGAAATAAGGTCAATGGCTTGTAAATTATACACAAACCTAATACTGATTATATCATGAATACTTTCTTCAAGAAGAGAGTTGGAAGGTCTAGAAAGTGGCAAACACGAAATAATATTCTGAAAAATGAAACATTATATTCTCACAGACAGGCAATGGATGGTTCTTGATTTGGTAGGTCAACTTAGAAGACTATCCCTAAGAGATTGTCCTTTGTATTTACTATTTGGCTTTGGCTTACTTAACATTTTTTACCAGAACTTGGATAAAGGCATACCTTGCCTCCTTTTCAAATTCTGAAGATGACACAAAACTAGGGAAGATACATTCATGAAGAGGATGCCTAGAGATCCTGACAGGATGAAACAATAGGCCAAATCAAATAAGAAGAAATTTAGTAGACATTCATGTAAATTCTTATATTTAATCTTAATAAATTTAACTTCACAAGAATAAGATGAGAGAAGCCTGACTAGACAGTGATTTGTCTGAAAAAAGATCTGGGTTTTAAATGAACTAAGAAACTAATCTTAGTAAACACAGTAATATGGCAAGCAAAAAAGCTAGTGTGTTGACAGGCAGAGAAAACAACAGGAAGGAAGTGATGCTGTACCTTGTCCCAGTCAGATGATATCTGAAATAGTGTGTTCAGTTTAAAACACCTCATTTTAGGAAGGAAATTGATAATCTGGTGAAGTTATGGAAGAAGGAAACCAGGGTGGCCTTGAGTTAAAGGGGGCTGGAGCTTCTTAGCCTGGAGGAAAGAAGATTCTGAAGGAATATTATAATGGTCTTCGAGCATTTGAAGGGTTGTCATGTACAAAGGTGATTGGACTTATTCTGCTTGGTCATCCACTGCATTTCAGGCCACCACCAGTAATCCTGACTTTTGTCCTGCCACTGGACTTTGATAACTCTGGAAGAGAGTGAAGCTGACAACTTTGTGCAACACTGAGTCACTTAAATACAATTCATGCACAAGTCAAGCCATCACCCCATAATGTCACTGATCCCCTTCAAAAATGAAGGATGATGATGATGGCATCATCACCATCACCATCACCACCATCACCACCACCACCACCACCATTACCACCACCATCACCACCACCACCAGCCGGTGGGCAAGACCAGGAATAATACATAGACTGAAAATGAGGCAAAATTAACCTTAAAGGAAACAAATTTAGAATTATTTAGAATTGGAATGGATTGCTACCTCTGTTCATAGACCTTCACCTGAGGACTTTAAGCAAAGGGATAAATGACCCTTGGTCTGATATGTTAGTAGATTCTGTTTCAAATATAGAAGTAGAATATTACAATTTGAGCAAAAATAAAAAACAACACCAAAATTGAAAAAAAAAAAAAAAGGATAAACATGTCATGTAAATGAGGCACCTCCAGCCTGTGCCATTTAAATTAACTTTTGATGCTAAAAGCTTGAAAGTCGATAAAGAAACAGGCAACAACACACTCTATCAAGATTTTGTAAGAGAATTTAACCAATAAAATTAACAATCAATATCAGGAGCATAAATTTTATCTCCTTGCAGTGTGGAGAGCAAGCAAAGGCAACATTAGTTTAGAATATAAACTCATTAAAAAACTTATTATGGAGGGCACTGTTAAGATTATGGGCAGTATAGCCTCAAAGATAGTGACAATTAGTAAAATGAAAAACAAATTTACAAAAATTTTGGTGAAAGTCTTAATTAAGGCAACTCATCTTAAGTATCTGGGGATGAAACCAAAAGAAGGTCAACAGATGATGTACAAGATTTGAGTGGAGGAGGAGGAAATTTGGAACTCAAAATCTTATGGAAGTGAATGTTGAAAACTAAAAATAAATAAAAACAAAAAATAAAAAAGTAACAGCAAAAACATTAAAAGAGATAAACAGAAAAACCACATGTTTTTCTGAAAGGTACTATAGAAAATGAACTGATATCAATACTAAACACATATGAACTAAATGACATAGCATCTAAATTCTTAAAGGAAGTACAATTTTGATTCTTTGGGTATTATGTTATAACATGCCATGTAATAGAAATACTGATGCTAAGAAGTTGGCTGGCTTGGTTTTTTTTTTTTTTTTTGCATGTGGGAAGCTTGGGTCATGAAAAGCACTGTGTGATTTTGCAAATGCAACCCAGTCTTTTCTCCTATTTAAGCCCAGTTCATTGTCCAACCAGTCTCTGTCCACAGCATATGTATGTATATGCATAAACAACAATGTAACACCTCTGTGTTTTCCATCCGATTGTATACTATGGTCTCCTTCCTATTCCCATTCAGTATTTTCTAGAGGTTTATCATCCTTACTTTTCCGAAATTATATTCAGGTCCTTCATTTCTTTGGGGTCAACAGATCTACATTGGGTGATAAATGTGGATAGTGTAAACCTAAGAGAAGAGGTTCCTTGCTGAAGCTTATTTACAGGTGAAAGAAGAACAAATAATCTAGGTGGGCTTGGAGTTAGAATGAATGAAAGGAATTGGCACATAAAAATACAAAGGGAAGATGGGGTCAAATTGTAGAGGGCCTTGAATAACAGGTTCAGGTTTTTCAATTTTATTTCATAAAAAATGGAGAGTCACTTAAGTATTTTGAGTGGGAGAATTCAATTCGATAAACATTTACCAATTGCCTACTACATGCCAGGTACTGTGTTAAGTGCTAGGAATATAAATGAGAAAAAGAAAGGCCCTGCTCTCAAGGAGCTTACAATGTAATGCGGGAAGACAACAGACAAAAGGGAGGGAGGAACACTAGGTGCTACCTGGGGTTGGGGAATCCTGTTTCATGGAATTGAAACCAAGCAGAGCTGCAGAGAGAAAGCAGAATGAGATCACAATCAAGCTATAAAAAGGATGAATGGATAGGGGAGAGAATGAAGAACTGTTTTAATGTTATTTTATTATTTATTATTTTAATATATTTTAATATAATTTCATTATTTATTATTTTAATATAATAAAAGGTGGTGGCTAAGAGAGTGGAAAGGAGTAGTCAGACACCAGAAAGAGTTTAAATAAAATTACAAAGACTTGACAACTGATTAAATATGGTCTTCTTGTTTTCAATGGTTCTTTCTAGTCCTATCTATATAATGTTAAGCGGAATCTTTCTGAATTAAAGGATTAAAGAA
Organism: Trichosurus vulpecula; assembly: GCF_011100635.1. Lineage (NCBI taxonomy): Eukaryota > Metazoa > Chordata > Mammalia > Diprotodontia > Phalangeridae > Trichosurus > Trichosurus vulpecula. The sequence goes on from NC_050573.1 coordinate 197,848,867, forward strand.
GAAAGGTTCCAGAAGAGATGGGATAGAGGTGTGGAATTTAGCTCTGTCATGGAAAATGAAAAAATGATAAAAAAAAGAAAGTGGGAGGTAAGGTATTTTGGCAATAGGTGATGTGAGGAGAATAACAGATTGTAACAGAGACAATAAAAATCATCAAGAGTTCAGTTGAGGTTAGAAAGTTAAATATGTATTGTGCTCAATCAGCACTGATTTGTGGCTTCCTTTAGCAGTGCTCAAGGACTTCAGAGTAGGAAGAGTAAAGGCAGATGGTGGAGATTAATCAGAGCTTGCTAATAATTAGGGAAGAAACATTGCATGGACAAGAGCAAAACGGTCAGAGTAAAACATTAATGTGTTTAGAGTCCACTGAATCTCGTATAATAAGTATTCCAGCCTTTGCTGAAAGCAATAGGTCCTTGTATTTGGCAAACTTAAGGGAAGATTGTGGTCTTAACTCCATAACCGGAGACACCCAAGGGAGCACAGAGCAGGAAGGGGTAACAAAAGAAATCAGAAGAGTACTCATCCCCCTAATGGGGACAGCAGCAGACCTGCATTAAATTGTAAGTTCCTTCATTAAATTGTAAGCTCATTGAAGGCAGAGACTGTCTTTTTCTTATTTGTATTCCCAGTACAAAGCACAGTGCCTGTCAAATAGTAGGCAATTAATGAATGTTTGCTGATTGACTGACTGTGGTTGGAGTTGAACTCTTGAAATAGGGCAGCTTGCCTATCCTCAAGCAGCAGCATCAAACTTAAATAGAAATTAGAACCACTAAACCTTACATAAGAATTCCCATGGTATGCATATTGACTTAGAAAACCATATATTGATATTATCTGTGTTCTATTTCATTTATTTTTGTTAAATATTTCCCAATTATACTTTAATCAGGTTGGGGGGCACTTGAGGAACACATGGAAGTGTTGCTGTTTGCCCTTTGATGCCTACTGTTCTCCATGATGCAGTTGAAACTGACACCTCCAAAATAGGAAGGGAAAGAACTGAGAGGCATGTAAAGGGGGTTGTCACCAGAGAGCTTTGGGCATGATGGTCTTCAAGGCATGATTAGAGGAGAAAGTCCATGACAATCTTGTACTTTGTGAGATGTTGCTGTCATGGCAATGTACATTAATTTAACAAGTTCTTGTTGGTTTGATGGAGGTGACTCCTGAATCCAATGTTCAGCCAAGTACAACTCACAGAAGGTGGAGAGGGTTAGATGTTTTATAAGGAAAGGCAGCATCTAACTCAGGTGGCTCCACCTGGTTTCCCTGACTCTTATGTTATAGAACTAGTAGGACAATAAGATTAAGAAACTGAAAGTTTACTATTTAGAGTGTTGTAGACATGTTTTAGAAAGGGGATCTAGAGAAGAGTGAGGAAGAAGGGAGGAGATAAAAAAATAAAAACAAAGGAGACTTGTCAAAGAAGGAGATTTTAGAGTTCAAAATTTTGAAGGTGGAAGTTTTTAGAGATGCTGAGATCAATGGTATGACCAACTTGACCATACATGAAACCTGTACATGAAATATATCCCTTTATTTAATAGAATCATAGAATCAAAATCTTAACAGGAGGAACCTCAAAAGGAATTACGGGGTCAAGGTGCCAGAAAAACCATCCATGCAGATACTGAAGTCACTAAAGATGACTACAGAAGATAAGTTAGAAAGTCAACAAACATTTATTAAACACCTAAGAACCTATTTAAACAAAGGAAGGCCAAAAAAAGTACCTCTTTTCAAGGAGTTCAGTTTAATGGAGGAGACAATATGGAAACAATTATGTGCAGATAAGAAAAAACATAGGATTGAAAGAACCAAAAGAGGAAAGGCACAGGGAAATCAAGTGCTTTTTGTAGGTGGGATTTTAGGTGGGTCTTGAAGGAAGCCAGGAGATGATAAGAGAGAGAATTTTAGGCATGGGGGGATAGCTAGGGACAATGACTGAAGTGAAGTCATTGAGAAATATGGGAGAGTTTCCTGGATAAGAAAGGGAGAGTGGGGGGAAGGGAATAAACAGTTATTAAGTACCTCCTTTGTGCCAGGTGATAGAGTCCTAAGGGAGCTGCCCTTAGCCCCAATATTCTAACTTCATTATAGCCCACTGTACCTTCCTCCCCCGCCCCCCAACAATGTCCTAACTTATGTCTCACTGCTCACTAGAACAACAGACCTGTCCCTAAACTTTTAGTTTCCAAAGAAACAGCGGGTGTGTCCATGTGATAGAAACCCAGCCACTGCCCACAGACCCTTTCTCATGAAACAGGTGTGCAACCACAATACATAACTATCCATCATGACCAGACAGGACCACAATAGCTAGATAATCAGAAGACACCACCACCAGGATGTAGAGCAGGATGCTTGACCACCTAACCTGTAGAAGGGGCCCACCTTACGATAGCAGCTGTGCAGTTCCACTGACGCTGGGATCCCTCCTCCATTACTTAATCTCTTAACAAATGCCTTCTGCCTTTTTAACATTAATCATATTCCTATATTCTATGTAAATTTTGATTGCGTAATCAGCATCTTTACCCTATAAAAATCCATCTTGCTTTCTTTGAAGTTGCTGGTTCCTCTTGGAACTTAGCCTGCTTCATGAGAGGCGTCAATCTCAATAAATGCCTATCCTTGGATTAGAGGTGGTCTGACTCTGAATTCTTTGAGATGGTTCCACCACAACACATCATGAAACCGCAGCAGTTTTTGGCCCCAGGTGGGCAGAGCCTAAGGCTCAACACCAGACACTGTGATAAGCCCTTTATAGACATCATCTCACAACAATCCTGTGAAGCACTATTACTATATCCATTTTACAGCTGAAGAAACTGAAGATGGCAAAAAAAAAATCAAGAAAGGGTGATATAGAATTGAGTAGCTAGAATCTCTGACAAACTGAATGAAGGCAACAGAACAAAGGTCATGAGCTTATGAGATAGGAGTCATCAGAGAAGTAGTAGACGGCATTGAAGGAGGTGGCAGGGTATATGTTGTCCTCAAAGAAAAACTAGGTTTCAAATTAGTGCAAATAATTGGAAGCCTTGTTTAAGGAAAAGAATTAGGGAAAAGGAGTTTATTTACAATAAAATGTGGATTCCAAAGGGCACGGTGTGAGTCAAGAAGGATAAGAACAGGGAAACAAAAAGACAAAAAAAGTATATGGGGATGAAGGTATATGCTTAAGTAGCAGGGAGGAATTCCTGTCTAGGGTAGTAGTTATACAGAGATTAAGGCAACAATAGGTAGAGATACAAAATGGTGGGCAATTTAACAGAGAATATTAAAATAGGCGGTTAGTTATGGTAGTAGAGAACTATAAAATTGATTGCTGTGAAGCCTCCAGTTAGAATATTGGTATGATGGTACCTTCATCGGCTATAAATCCTGGGTAAAATTATCAGAGCTTCCAGTGCTAGGCTGACTGACAAGGTTCTGGAGGTCGGGGGAGAGGGAGTTTGGCTAGTGGTAAACTCAAGGTGTGCTGATCTGAAGTACTGTACCAGCAACCTCATCCTGGCTCCCTCCACTTCTGTGAGAGCACCTATCACACAAGCTTAATTCTTTAGAATCATCTTTCATCACTCCATTTTTCTCTCCATTCAGCTGCTGAATCCTGTAATGTCTCTTCAGTCCTTCTCTTTATTTATATTTCCACTAAAAAAAGGCCCTCATTAGCTCTTCTCTGAACTATAACTGGTCTAACTGGTCTCTCCCTCTCCTACTCCTGCTCCCAATATAGTTCCCAATCAAAAGTAAAACTGCTAGGAAAGCTGGAAAACAATCTGGGAGAAATTAGATTCAGGTCAACACCTCACACAAAATACCACAATAAACTCCAAAAGTTTACGTGACCTACCTCATATCATAAACAAATTAGAGGAGAATGAAAGGAGATATATTTCACAGCTTAAAAGTATGGGAAAGTTTACTGATCGAACACGGGACAGAGGATCTACAGGATATAAAGTAAAAATAAATTTTATTACATAAAATGAAAAAAAGTTTTTGTACAAACAAAATCAATACAATTAGCATTAGGAAGGAAGCAACTAAATGGAAACATTTGCAGCAAATTTCTCCTCCGATATCCAAGGTATACAGGGAATTGATACAAATATAAATGCCCCTCTAGCATTTGTCATTTTCCTTTTATCATCTTTTCCAGTTTTATGGTTTTGAGACAGAACTTTAAAATTGCTTTAATTTCTATTTCTCTAATCATTAGTGATTTATAGCATTTTTTCAAATGGTTGTTAGATCAGAGTTCTTTTGAAAATGATTGTTCATAACTTTCAACCATTTATTGAGAAATGATGTTTAGTCTTATAAATTTGAATCAGTTCCTTCTCTATTTTGGATATAAGACCTATATTAGAGAAAGTGGATGCAAAACTTTTTCCCTCCTTTTTCTATTTTTACTTCTAATTTGCATTAGAATAGATTTGTTTGTGCAAATTTTTTTTTAATCTTATGGTACCAAAGTTTGTCCTTTTTGTCTTGTGTAATCCTATTGCTTGCTTAGTCACGAACTGGTCTCTTATCAAAAGGTAACTACTTCTTTGCTCTTCTAATTTTTATGAATGACCTTTTATATCTTGCTCTTGTGTCCATTCTGGATCTTATTTTGGTATATGGTATGAGGTACTGGTCTAAATCTAATTTCGGTCAGACTGCTGTCCAGGTTTTCCAGGAGTTTCTGTCAAATAGTAACTCCTTTCTGCAACAATTAGGAGGGGCAGTGGTGGGAGAGGGGGGCGGTTTAGTCTTTGAATTTATTGAACACTGTGCCGCTGCGTTTATTTTTGTTGCTGTACACCTAATCTGTTACACTGAGCAGCCTCTCTATTTTTCAACTAGTACAAAATCATTTTAATAATTACTGCTATTGTAATATAGTCTGAGATCTGGTACTGATAGACCCTCCCCCCTTTCTTCTTAATATTATTTTCATTATTACCCTTGAGATTCTTGATCTTTAGTTCTACTACCCTCCTTCCTAACATACATTTATATATTACTTAGCAATTTTCATTAAGGAGCCCTATAGATTATACCCTTTGAAGTCTTCTGGGGTCTGAGTGCTACTCATGGATGAGGGAGAGTAAAAACGAATAGAAATAGTGTAAGACCAAGTGAAAAACAGCAGACACTGGCATTTGGTTGCACAGAAAGAAACCCAGGAGATGATTAGAGATGCAGAATGATAATGAAGAGGTTCTGTATGATGATAGCGATCAGAATAGTCCCATCAAATTTGATGAACTCTGAGTGCAAATTGAAGAATACTTTTCTTTTTTTTAACTTTTTATTTTTCTTGCTTGGTCGGTTTTTTTTTTTTTTTTTGCAACATGGCTAATACGGAAACATTTTGCATGACTTTCACATCTGTAATTGATATGATATTGCTTGCCTTCTCAATAAAGTAAGGTAGGGGCAGAAAAGAAGGAGAGAATTTGGAACTCAAAATTTAAAAAAAATGAATGTTAATAAGATAAAAAAGTATTCCTATTATAAAGATGAAACACTTGGTGAAGATTGCTTTGTAGAAAGAGCATTCTTAAGCTGCTCCCTACCCCCACCATCCTTCAGCAGTTAGCCTGATATGTATATGCAGCAAAATCAGAATAAAGATGCTGACTTCCATGACTTAGAAAATATCTTTCTTTACTTGATAAGTTAAAATCAATCAGGTACTTAAGAAATACCAGGTATGATTATGCTACAAGCTAGAACTAAGAGAACAATGTCATAGAGCTTCTAAGAAAGCTAATTCAGTTGAAGCATAAATTAATAGAAATCGATCTAGAGCAATGGAAATAATAGTTTAGATCATAATTAGAATACAGTGAGTTCAGTTCAAGGTGCCAGTTTAAATGACAAACTGTAATGTAGCCAGATGATTATGACTTAGGATGGTGAAGAGTGAAAGGTAGGTGAGAAACACTTGAAGGAAGTAGGGGTATATAATCTGAAAACAACTACATATAAAAGGGATAAAATATCATAGATTTAGAACAGAAAAGGGCACTAAAATATATCTAGTTTAATTATTTCATTTTATAGATGAGGGAACTGAGGCTCAGAGCAGGCCTACACAAGTAGTAAATGGAAGAGCCAGGATTTAAACCAAGGTCCTCTGATTCCAAATACAGTGCTCTTTCGGAACTGTACTATGCTGACTCCTATTAAAGCTATCTTCAACACATTTAAAAAGCTACCACATATAGGAGGGATCAGACTTATTTCATGTGGCTCTGAAGAGCAGTAACTCCTGTATTGTTCAAACTTTCCTTTCTGCCTAGTCTTAACTGTATGTTAGGCAACTTCAATAATGTTCTTTCCTCTGCTTCAGAAATCCTGACCCCCTTCCTCTTTCCTTCCTTTCTACCATACTAAAACCCTTAATCCTAAGTAACTTTTATCACTTGCCTACTCTGCACCTGCTCCAGAGCTGCCAGAGCTATTGTCCTCAATCATTAATTTACTTCATTTGCAAAAATCTTTGAAAAAGTAGGTTATTCTTCATGATTCCACTTCTTATCATCTATTTTGCACTTATACTTTTGTTCCTTTCACTCTATTGAAAAAGATCTTACCTGATAGCAAACTTATCACCAGATCCAATTGTTTTGTCTATGATGATCTTCTCAGACCACTTCTGTGCCATCTGACACAGTGGGTTAACTCCTCCTTCTTCTTGATATGGGTGTTCAGACAGCACTAGCACCTCTGGTGTGAGGTTTTGCTGAGCCCTTTTCAGGGCTGCTTATTCATCTTTGGTGTCCACCTTTCACCCAACTCTCTCACCTGTGGCTCCAAGAAGCTGGAGCATGCACAGCGACCATACCCTGATAAAACTGTCTCTGTAGATGGGCTAAACAAGGTTAAGGGCAACAGACAGGCTTCAAACCTGTCAGTGAATTGCGAGGACGTCTATCCCAAGCATGTGAAGACAATCCTCTGGAGGAATGGGCAGATAAGAAAAATTTGTTCCAATGGCCATGAAGGTGACCTGAAGCAGGCACTGTAGAGCTCTTAGCATCAAGGTCATCCACTGCATCCCAGGCCATCACCAGTCATACTGACTTTTGTCTTGCCACTGGACTTTGACAACTCTGGAAGAGAGAAGCTGACAACTCTGTGCAATTCTGCCTCACTTAAATCCAATTCACATACAAGTCATCACCCCATAATGTCAATGGTTCTCTCTGAAAATGAAGGATAAACAACATCCTCTTTTCCCTTAGCTTCTGTGACATTAGAACCTCATGATTCTTCTCCTACCTCTGACTTCCTTATTTTCACAGTTCAGTTCTCATTTTCTTCTTGCTCTTTAAATATGGAGTTTCCCCAAGGTTCTCTTCTAGGTCCTTTTTGCTGCTCTCTTCTTATCTTCTTTAGTGATCCCATTTACTCCAAAGGTTTCTATACATATGATTCATAATTCTTTATTACTGTCTCCCAACTCTACCCAGATTTCTCTACCCTTAACCACATTCTACCTTGTATCATATGTTTGCAAAATATGTTGAAAGGAGAAATCAATACATGAAACTACAGGGAAGTGTGTTTCAACTTGCATGAGAGACATTTCTAAACAATCACACTGTCCAAGAATGGACTGCCCTATAAAGTAGCAAGCTCTCCACTGTAAGCATACAAACTGAGGCATTTGACTACCTGTCAGAGATACCATAAGAGGATTTCTTACATTAGGTAGAAGGGTAGTCATAAGATTTCCTTAAGATTTTAAGGTAAAAATGTGAAGTTTTTAACAGAGAGGTATTTCTTCTCCTAACTTTTCCCCTATAACATTCTTCATGTATAACTAGACCGATCTTCCAATTCATTCCAGTCCAGTAAGCATATATTAAATGCCTATTATATACAAGGTATGATAATTGACACTAAAGATAAAAAGACAAAATGTAGAAATGCTCTTGAGTTACTCTGCCAAATGCCACTCATACTTGCAGGCTGTGCCCCTACAGTATTGGCTGCTATATCTTCCCTTCAGTCTTCTAGAGGTACCCCTGAGGAGTTGTGGATGTCATTCTAATGTGATGGCTCATGAGATCCTTACAATGTGCTTTCCCCCAATAATTATCAGTTGATTTCAATTTGGTAGATTTATCATTAGTATGAGGATAACTAGCAAGGTGGCATAATAAGAAGAGTTGGTATAAAACACTCCCCACTCCCAAAAAAGTGACTATTTCTCCTACAAGGATATATAGAATTCAGAAGAGTGGGCTCAAAATTAGGGAATACATATGATAAAGAAGTTACAGCTACTAGAAATGCTTTTCCTAAGGTCCTTCAGATGCTCTCCTTAGGGATAGTGTAGCTTAACTTCTGGGCTCTTTGTACAGTCTAGAATCTTTCTCTCATCACATCCAATCCATTATCAGGTTCTTGATACAGACACTGCTGCCAGCTCCTGTATTCCTGGAATTCTGTTAAAATGCTAATAAAAGGCCCAAATCCTCTAGTCCTTTGAAATTTACAAGGCAGTCTAGTGATCAAAAAGTGTGAGGTGGGTAAAGAGGCGCAAAGACTTTCCTTACTCCAAGAAATTACTTCTCAGGAGCTTCCTGGAAGCTTCTTCCACTAAGTTTCCATTCCAAAATAGAATTCTTATTTTATAAAAAACCGCACAACAAGTGATCAAATATCTTAGTCAACTCAAATACATTTCCAGTCACACTTAGTTGAAATATTTCAATTGAAAAGTTGGCCACGGAGGCTGTGTCACTGAGTTGAAGGCCAGGTTTCAGTAATGGCTAGAAGATGGAAAGAGTGGGAGAGGAAAAGATTTAGGATGAAGGGAAGTTTGCTGCCTATTGAACAAGCATTTCAGAGAGTACAGTGGAAAGAGTAGCTAGTGTTGGATGGAACTTTGAGGTTAGAGGGTTGAGGGGGATGGGAATAATCAAGTGGGTGGTTGGGGGGTGGGGAATAGTTTGGATGTTTGGTTTCAGAATCACTAGAATGGGTATTATATGACTAGGTAAGAGAATATACATCACTGAGAAGAAGGTGCCACTCCTCAGGATACTAGAGATTGGGCTGGAGTCAGGCCCCATTTCACTACTCCTCTTTCCTTTGAAGGCTGGAGATTACACAGGAAACTGCACCGCAGGAGATGGAAGTCCCACTACCAACGGGAAATGGAAGGCCTGTGGTCAAAGGGAAATTGCTCCTCTTTAGACTGGAGGTTCTCCACAAACCAAGTAGGATACTGGCCTGCCATGAGGAAGTGGAAGCTGCCTTGTGCTAGCATAGTTGGAAATTGTTCCACTGGCCTCTAGCAGCCTTCCCTCAAGGGATTATCCACAGCAGAAGATGGAAGTCTACCCGTCAGGGAAAAGTCTCATTCCTTTTTTCACCTGAGGCTGTAGATCAGGCAAGCGCAGCAGGAAATATAATTATCCTAGCACGGGTGAAAGTTGTTCAGCCAAGTCTTCTTCCCTTAGAAGGTAACGCAAGGGCTAAGCTTTAAAGGATGTTGGAGATTCTAAGAGGTAGAGCTGATGAAAAAGTGCATTTCAGGCACAGAAAAAGGAGATGGAAGGCTGAGCTCAAGGATAGGTAGCAGAGCAGTTTAGCTGGAACACAGAGTGCAAGAGGGAAAAACATGAAATAAACATAGACAAGCAATCGTGATAATCTGTAAGGGGTCTTAAATACCAACCTGAGGAAATTTTATCTTAGAGGCAAGAGGAAGCCACCAAAAGGTTTAGTAGAAAAGGCAACAAACTTCCCTTCATCCTGTCACTGCCAGGAGCAAATACAAATTCCTGTTTGTTGTTTCAAGTTCTTTATAACCTACCCTCCTCTTTCCCACCTTTCTAGTCTTCTTATGCCTCACTTCCCAATCACATACCCTTTAATCCATTGACACTGGCTTCCTAGCTATTTGAGACAAGACTTTCCATCTCTGGCCTCTGGGCATTTTCTCTGCTGTTGTCCTCCATCCCCGGAATGTTCTCCCTCCAAATTTCTGCCTCCTGCTTCACTCCAAGTCCCAACTAAAATCTCATCTTCTACAGGAAGTCTTTCTCAATTCCTATTAATTCTAGTGCCTTTCCTCTTTTAGATAGTTCCTATTGTTCATAGCTTGTTTGTGTCTATTTGTTTGCTTCCTGTCTCCCCCACCGGACTGTAAGCTCTTTGAGGGAAGGGACCATCTTTTGCTTCTTTTTGTATGCCCATAGCTTAGCAGAGCGCCTGGCACATAGGAGGTGATTAATACAAATTTATTGAAGGACTGGGAAGTGACATAGTCACAGTAGTATTTTCACTATCATTATCATATTCACCAGTTTGAAAACTTAAAAATGTTCTCTAGTTCCTAGTCAACCAAGGTGATAGTACTCTGGTTGGATGTTAAGGGCCTCCTTATTCTAGGCCAGGGCTGTTCAAAATGTGGCAAGAGAGATGGAATTTAAGTATCAAAATTGCTTTATCAAGCTTAGCTATGAAAGTTACAGACTTAAACACAGTTGTGATTGGAAAATCACATTTTCTCTCAACATTTTTTGATCCAAAGTAGAGGTCATAAATTTTTTTTTTGAAACAGCCAATTCACAAATCAGATATTCACATTGGTCACAGGGCCACATATTCAGGCCTCTGATTGAATACAAGAAAAACTATCTCATCCAAAAGGAGTAGCAGTGGGGAAACTGAGTCAAGAAGATCCTATCATTAACTTTGTACATCCATTTTCTTAGCATTCCCACCATTCAACATCCATCTGGAACTAAGTATAACATTTGGGAGTACTAGGTAGAGCTCCTTGTGGACAGCTGTTGGGATTTTCCCTTACACAGTAGCTCATTGACTCAACAGCAAAGTCGCTTTTACTTGGAGTCAAACTAAGCTCAAACCAAATTTACAGTTCTAAGAGGTTCTACCTTGCACAAGTTCAACCAATTACTGTTTAACTCAGAGTACAGCTATTTCTCAAGTTAACATTGATACCAACAAATTTACAGCCTTACTGTAACATCTTATGATATAGATCAGGGCTGTCCAAAATGCGGCTGCATGAGGCCCGCAGAGCGATTTACAGGGCGCCTACAAGCATAGAAATTTACATAAATGCTGTAGTAAACGAAGCCAAGCTACCACAGAGCTCTCACTAAAATGGCAAATCAAAATATACTATTGTTTCAATAAAAACCTAAGGTTGGACAGCCCTGTTCTAGCCCTATATCACATATTTAATCTTATTTCTCACTATTCCTACCAGCTTTAATCAGGGTGGCTTTCTTTATGTCTTTCTTCACATTCCCATCTATAATGTACTCATTTCTTCTTCTTCTACTTAGATAAACCCTTTCCATCCTTTAAGGACCACCCTTATGTCTGTCCCATAACTCCTCCATGAAGCTTTCTCCCTTACAACTATAACACTCGAGTCTCTACCATGAGATATATCACTTTATATTAATGACTATTATGTCCAATTTCAATGGCTGTTGATTAATACATCTTACTGCCTGAACTAAAACTAAAATAAATTTCTTAAGAATAGGGAACAAGGAATATACCCTTTTTAAATCTTCCAAAGTATTCAGAGGAATGCTGAAAACTAAGAAAGAACTCAATACATACTTAAATGATTCTTAACACTTTGCCAATTTGCTCTTATTACCATACACTGCTTTAAAAGAACATGCTCACTACTTTTTAAAATTCCTGCAACAATTTATCTTTCTAAGGGTGGGGTGAGAATAGCACCAGCTTTTTTTCCCCAAAATTACTAACAATTTGCAAATAATTACAACCAAATCACAAGAATATATCAATAAATGCAGAAAAAAACTTTAAAAATACAATTCTAAATTATCTAAATTATCTAAATTATCACTTTTTGCAGATGATATGATGATTTATCTAGAGAATCAAGTAAAAAACTACTTGAAATAATAAACAACTTTAGCAAAGTTGCAGGATATAAAATAAACGCACATAAATCCTCAGCATTTCTGTACATTACTGACAAAGCCCAACAGCAAGAGATAGAAAGAGAAATTCCATTCAAAGTTACTGAAGGCACTATAAAATATCTGGGAGTCTATTTGCCAAGACAAACCCAGGGCCTATATGAACATAACTATGAAACACTTTTCACGCGAATAAAATCAGATCTAAATAAATGGAGATATATCAGTTGCTCATGGTTAGGCCGAGCTAATATAATAAAAATGACAATTCTACCTAAATTAATCTATCTATTCAGTGCCATACCAATCGAACTACCAAAAAATTTTTTACTGAGCTGGACAAAATAATAACAAAATTCATTTGGAAAAACAAGAGGTCTAGAGTATCTAGGATATCAATGAAAAGACATGCTAGAGATGGTGGCTTAGCCACACCAGATATTAAACTGTACTACACAGCAGCAGTCATCAAAACTGCCTGGTACTGGTTAAGAAACAGGGGTGTGGATCAGTGGAATAGGATAGGTACACAAATAGGTGAAATCAACAAGTTTAGCAATCTACTCTTTGATAAACCCAAAGAGGCCAGTTTCTGGGCTAATAATTCACTATTTCACAAAAACTGTTGGGAAAATTGGAAAATGGTAGGGCAAAAACTGGGCATAGACCAATATCTTACACCATATACCAAAATAAAGTCAAAATGGGTTCATGATTTAGGAGTAAAAGTTGATACTCTAAGTAATTTGGGAAAGCAAGGAATAGTTTACTTATCAGATTTGTGGAAAAGTAAAGAATTCATGACCCAACAAGAGATAGAGAGCATTACAAAATGCAAAATGGATAATTTTGATTATGTCAAATTGAAATGTTTTTGTACAAAAAAAAGCCAATGCAACAAGAATTAGGAGGGAAGCAGAAAATTGGGAGAAAATCTTTGCAACTAGTATCTCTGATAAAGGCCTCATCTCTAAAATATACAGGGAGCTGAGCCAAATATATAGGAATACAAGCCATTCCCCAATTGAGAAATGGTCAAAGGATATGAACAGGCAGTTTTCAGAGGAAGAAATTAAAGCTATCTACAGGCATACGGAAAAATGCTCTGGATCACTGCTGATTAGAGAAATGCAAATCAAAACAACTCTTAGATACCACATCTCTCCTGTCAGATTGGCTAAAATAACAAAGCAGGAGAATGATAAATGCTGGAAAGGATGTGGGGAAATTGGAACATTGTTGCATTGCTGGTGGAGTTGTGAGCTGATCCAGCCATTTTGGAGGGCGGTTTGGAACTATGCCCAAAGGGCTATAGAAATGTTCATACCCTTTGACCCAGCAATACCACTTCTAGGGTTGTATCCCAAAGAAATCATGCAAGTGGGAAAAGGACCCATATGTACAAGAATATTTATAGCAGCTCTCTTTGTGGTAGCTAAGAATTGGAAATCAAAGGGATGCCCATCAATTGGGGAATGGCTGAACAAACTGTGGTACATGAAGGTAATGGAATACTATTGTGCCATAAGAAATGGGGATGATGCAGACTTCATAACAACCTGGAAAAACCTACACGACATAATGCTGAGTGAGTGGAGCAGAGCCAGGAGAACGTTGTGCACAGCCACAGATATATGGATTCCGTGAGGACCAACCCTGACAAACTGCGCTTTTCTCAGCAACCTAAGGGGCAAGGACAACTCCAGGGGACTCACGATGGAGAATGCTATCTTCATCCAGACAAAGAACTGCGAAGTTTGAATATAGACTGAGGCACACTACATGCTCGCCTTTTCTGCTTCTCTTTTGTTTTTGTTTTTGGGGTTTTTTTTTTTTGGTTCTGTTTCTTCTTTCTCATGATTCATTCCATTGGTCAAAATTCTTCTCCACGACTTGACTAGTGAATAAATTAATTCAATGCGAAGTTATACATGACAGTTATATGAGACTTCATGCCGTCTTGGGGAGGGAGGGGGGAGGGAGGGGAGAAAAACTGGAACTCAAAACTATGTAGAACCGTGCGTGGTAAACTAAAAATAAATAAAGAAATTTATAAAAAAAATACAATTCTCTTTCTTTTAAGAAACCTAAAATACATATGAATAAATGGATCTTTCCTTAATTTGTTTATAGTTGGGCCATGTCAATATGACCAAAAAATGGGGAAAACTACTTAAATTGATTTACTTAGTGCTACACGAATTGGAGTAGCACAATGTTGTCGACTGCTGTACTCATTGTACTTGACTATTTGACTAGTGATTCACTGACTATCTGACTACTGACTCATCTGATACCCTAATGCTAATGAGGTTGGCTTTTTAAAAGGAAAACATAGGTAAAGAAGAGCTTCTGAACAGAAAGGTAGAGGAAATAGTGCCTCACAAAGAAAGCTGAAGTTGGGGTAGGGAAGTATATCTTTACAGTCTCAAGGATGGCAGTAAGGAAGTGGCAGTGGCAGAAAATTGATGAGCTCTTGGATCAAGCAGGAGCCAGAGCCAAAAAAGATGACAAAAGAGGAAAATCACAAATGTTGGAGGGGCTACAGGAAAACTAGATCATTACTATACTGTTGGTCTATTTGTTAACTATCTGCAATTGTTAATGTATTATTAATGCAATTTGAAGATCTTCTCATCCATTAATAGGCCTATGTGACCTGTCTGAGTCACATGGAAACCTGAGTCACATCAGTCTGTGGTGGGAGGAGCTTGACTAGTGGATGGAGCAGGACTGAGAGGAAATGACATTCAGTAATTGGAGCTGGTGGGGAGGGGGGGTGCAGCGCAGGGACGGGGGACGGGATGGGACAGAGGGAGAGAAGGGGGCAGGAGAGCGCTTTTGCCCTTGTTTGTGGGAAGGCCCTGACAAAGGGTAGGCCTAGGGATGGCAGTGCCCCCTGCATTGCTAATGTCTACAGATTTCTTTTTTGCTATGATGGATTTGGCTTTCTGGTGTTTAAATTAATGTTTTGGTTCTGTCTTCCATGTGGAGAGTCTGTTATATTTTGCGATTCAGAACTACAGCTGCCATAGGCACTGTGAATATCACATTGGCGCTACGGACTAGTCCAGTCATTCTGGAGGGCAGTTAGGAACTGTGCCTTAAAAGTCACTAAACTCTACATACTCTTTGACCCAGAAATACTATTACTAGGTGGTTACTCAGAGATCAAAGAAAGAAGAAAAGGACCTATATGCACAAAAATTTATAGCAATTCTTTTCATGGTAGCCAAAAAGTGGAAACTAAAGAGAAGCCTACCAAATTGGGGAGGGGGGAAGAAGGAAGTGGCTAAACAAATTATTGTTTATAAATGAATGGAATATTATTGTGCCATGAGAAATTATGAACTAGATAACTTCGGAGAAAACTGGGAAGACCTTTATGAATTCATTAAGAATAAAGTGAGCAGTACTAGGAAAACAATTTATACAATAACATTATAAAGAAGAATAATTTTCAAAACTTTAGAACTGATTAATCCAATGAAAATGCATAATTTCAGATGACTAAAGATGAAGTATGCTACCTACCCCATGCCAAAGAGGAAAAAAAACCTTTAAGATGCAAAATGAGATCATTTATTTTTGGATATGGCCAAAGTGGTAATTTGTTGTGACTGCTTTTATGAGGGTTTTATTCTTTTTAAAATTTATTGTTCACTGTGGAGGAAGGGAAATAAATGTTTGATAATAGGAAAAAAATAATTAAATTTAAAAAGAGTTAGAGCCAAGGAGAAGTAATCGAATCAGTTATGAAAGACTTGCCCTAGACTGATACTATGAATGTGGATGATGCAGGTAGAGAAAGTCTCTTTATTTTCCTTGCATTCTTCCTCCTTTCTGGGGGACTCCAACTAGAAAAGCATTATGAGCTGAAGGCCTACATAGCTTCCTGGGAAGGTAGGGCTCAGAAGAAGTTTTTTAACTCAATACCAGGGGCTCTTAACCTGGAATCCAGGAATCCCCTTGAGGGTAGGTTTTAGGGGGTCTTTGAACTTAGAAGGGGAAAAAAATTACATCTGTATTTTCACTAACCTCTAAGTGAAACTTAAGATCTCCTTCAACTATAAATGTAGACAACAAACCACAGTGGTATTAGGCTTCAAGAGACTGACAAAGGGATCCAAGACAAAAAAAGTTAATTCCTGTTACTATAGTAATTCTGAGTGCTTTCTGGAGAACGTGACTTCAGAAATGGTCAGACCAAATAAACTTTATTTTCTTTTTTGATAAAGTTACTAAACTGGCGAATGATGAAAATGTTATTAAATATATAGCTAGCTTGCCCAGATTTTAGCAAAGCATTCTAACATTAAACTTGTGGAAGAGAACTGTGAAATTAGATGATGATGATGATGATGATGATGTTTGATGATATATTCAGGCGGATACAGAACTGGTTGAATGGTCTAATTCAAAGAATAGTTGATAAGGGATGAATGTCATTGGAGCAGGATGTCTCCAGTGGGGTTCCCAAGGGAGAAGTCAAAAAAGAGTAATGAAATCTTGTACCATAGGAA
Source organism: Trichosurus vulpecula (assembly GCF_011100635.1). Classification (NCBI taxonomy): domain Eukaryota; kingdom Metazoa; phylum Chordata; class Mammalia; order Diprotodontia; family Phalangeridae; genus Trichosurus; species Trichosurus vulpecula. The sequence continues at coordinate 197,865,353 of NC_050573.1, forward strand.
GAAAGTCACAGCCTCAAGAAACAAAGTGATGATAATGTCTTTGCACTTTGCCCTGGTCAGATCATATCTGAAGTATTGTATTTAGGTCAGTTCAGGCAGGCCTTATCTACCATCTGCAATGCAGCTTCACTCTCTGGACCACTGGGCCTTACCTTCTGACTTGCTGCTGAGCAACCTCCATGCCTGGTTCACTTGGCCTCAGCTAAACCATCCTATATATGTTGTCTCTGCCTTTTAAAGTGTGAGCCCTGAGAGCAGGAACTACCTCTCTTTTCTAGTTATGTCCCCAGCACTTCAGAAGTAGTATAACAGAGAGATTGAGCCTTGGAGTCAAGAAGTCCTGGGTTCAAGTCCTGTCTATGCTATGTTAAGAATTGCTCTGACTCTCAGAAAGTAATTTAATTTCTCAGTGTCTCTGTTTTCTAAGTTGCAGAATAATCCTGTGATTCTAAACTACTCAGCTTCAGATTATTGGCAGATACAACAAGGGTGTCTTTTATATTTTCGTATATAAGTCACTGGTAAAAACGTTAAACAGTACTAAGAATCTGTGGGCAGTATACTGGGGACCTGTCTTGAAGTTAACACTGACCCATTATTGACTCTTTGGGTCAGGTATTCAACCAGTTTCAATGCCATCATAGTGTACAATATCCTGGTCCCAAACTCTGCACCTTCTTCATAATGACAGAATAAGTCTTTGTCGAATGCTTTGTTGGAATCTAAATAAACATCTACATCATTTCCTAAAACACTGGATAAACTGAGTTGCTATTAGCAAAACAATAGCTATGAACTATTTTCAAGGTTCCCTTCTTCCCTTTAGGTATACAGGGTGTCCCTAAAGTGTGGACACACAGGCAAAAATGCATACTTTGAAATATTTGGAATATTAACAGACCTTAGCCCCCATGACTTCTTCTGGGGTATGCTAAAGGAGAAGGAGTACTCAATGAAAATCACAGATGCAACACACTTGATTGAACACATAGTGAATATCCTAAAATCGACGGCAATGTGGACTTATTGCATCGAGTTCACGTGAATCTTGCAAAGCACATCAATCTTTGCACCACAAATGATGGAAATCATATTGAAGATGTTATTTGTTAATATTCCAATTAAATAAAATGTCATTGAAAATTTCACTCATTTAATTTCTTGAAAATGTGCATTTTTGCCTATGTATCCAGACCTTAGGAATACCCTGTACAATAAAAGTGGTGCATAATTAGATATTTTATTTAAAAGATAATTATATAATTATAGACCATAGAAGACATTTTTTTCTGGTAGTGAGAACCTGTGGCAACTACAACAAAGCACTATTATTATGAATCATCTCTACTAAAGCACTATTATTATAAATCTTCATATCCCAGGACAGGAAAATAACTTGATTATTCAGAATGCTTTTTTGCAAAAGTATTGATAGCAATGAAATTTTATCTATACATACAGAAAATTCCATGAAAATGAATATGCTTGGCACAAAATTGTTTACAACCTAGTGACTAAAATTATGTCAAAGGCCAATTTCTACTTAGTAGTTTTTTAAATTATTACTTTAATTCGCTGATGCTTATACATCAAGATTCAAAGTAGTATGTATTCAAAGTAGTATGAAAATATGTATTTACATCAGTTCCTATATACTAAAACTGTAAAGCATCAGAGTTATAATTGTGGGGCATTATTTCCACCTATTATTACTCAAATAAATAAGATAATTTTGTTGAATAAATGCTATACTTGAACAAAATTCTTAAAATGTTTCCCCAATGTTACAAGGTTCATCAGTATTTTCTATTTTATGGTGCTAAAATAACTTGACAATTACTCACAATTCTGTGCCTACTTTTTATATACAAGCTATTGTCTAACAATTAGTTTGGTGTAATATTAATTTTCCTATAGTGGTTGCTTCAATTTCTTTCTTATTTCTTGATTCTTTCTTACAGTGGTTCTTTCTTCTTTACCTATATATCATTCTCCTTTTCTTTGTCTTAGGGACCTTGGTTCTCCATTAAATTTTAAGCAGCTTTAATGTGCTCTCCCTCTACCCTACAGTAACAGGACATAATAGTTATTAAAGACGGCCTCCCATTAAGGTTAGAGAGTTATAAAAGTATTAGTGTTAAAATGTTACAATAGAATAACAGCACAAGTCCCAAAATTAGGGAACACCTGAAGAGCTATTAACTTCCCAAATTTAACCAATATACTTTTTTTCACTTCTTTATTCATCAGTCTCTATACCTGGGATAAGGCTTCAAAGAAGTTTCGGTTAAACTTCAAAAAAGTAAATTTCTAAACTCAGTAGCAATGATCATTTTAGAATCTATATTACGGGACTTTTTCAGTGCCTCATGCTTCAGTGTCTTTAATGACTACTGCTCTGATGCAGAACCCTTAGCATTACTTAGGCTGTTAATTCATATAATGAGAGCCTGGGCATTTTCACTGGCAAACCTCCATCATACTCATTGCTTTGGCTCACTGACTCATATAAGATGGAAGTAAAATGCTGTATCCCAATGTGACGAAGAAACTAAGGCTCTAACTCTAGTCTTAACAAAAAAAAAATCCTGTTTTTAAAAAATGACTACTTATAAAGGAAACAGCTATCAACTTGTTATCAAAAGCATCTCATCCAGATTTTCACTATCTCTCAGCTATTAGATATTACTTCTTTGGATTAACATTAAAAATCACCTAATAAGCATTAAGGCATGTTTTACAGTTCTAGTTACCCACAAAGAGAATTTTTTTTAAAAAAGAAACATTCCCTCTCCTTGAAGGAGCTTACTAATCTGTGGTGGAAGTATTCTGGATCCCCCATTTTGTGCTGAGTAATAAGGCAGATTCAGGTTCCTGCATTCCTTTCAAGGAAATAAAGGGGAATGAATTTAACTTAGAATATTTTTTACTGAAAATGGAGGGAAAACTTGTACAAGGTGTAAAAAAAAAATCAATGGTTCCTCTTTAAAGAGATTTTTCTACAGGTCTACTTAACCTGTGCAAGCTTAGGAACTCTGATAAATGTAGTAAGATGGTATTTTAGCATACTGTAGAAAAAAACTGTAGTACTAGGGTTTTCACAAGTACATTGTTATGGCAAAGATGACATAATGTTTTCTCATGCTTTGTTGAATCAAGAAGGCACAAAACTAGCACATACTAATATGTTATCAATTTTAACATTAACAAATGTTCTTCTTTTACACGCTTTTTAGAGGGGGAAAATGTTGCAAATATTTTGTGGAAACTTTGCAAAGGGAAAATACTACTGTTTCAACCAGATGTAAATGCAAATTCCTCCAAATCAGTGTCCTATATTTTTCACATTTTCCGGTTCTCATCCCTTCTACTAAATCTGCATAATTGCATTCTAAGATTGTAGCAAAGGAGGTAAAATATCTTGTTGAAGTAGGCGTGAGTTATTTTAGAGCTAAACTGAGCTAGTGCTAGAGATTCGAATTCTAACATGTCTCCCTGAGCTTGACTGAACGAATAAAATAAAAAATGGTGACTGAAATCACCTAACTTCTAAATAGGATCTATCTTCTTCATTTTGCATGTAAAAAAAAAAGTATTTGTAACCCTTTCTGACTAAAGAAAAAGACTAATTTCTTCTACACTACTAACTTAAGAAAGGAAAAAAAGTGAATAGTCAAATGTTTTTAGAATTTGGCAATCTAGTCAGAAACCAGAAATTTTTATGTACTCCCATGGCTGGGAAGTATCATGTCCCTTTAAATGGGAGAAGGATAAGCTAGTGAATAAATGAGCTGCATGTAAATACTTTTCACCATAGAAATAATGTTGGACGTGGCAGTCTTGTTGCCTTGTGTTTGGTCACTGCACCTTGAGAACATTCCATTTATATTCTCAGTGTTTAGAATAATGTTCTGCATATAGTAAGCAAATTAACAGGTGTTTTTAAAAAATAGCTATCATTTATATAGTGCTCATTATGTGCAGGCACTGTGCTAAGCATTTCACAAATATCTCATTTTATCTTCAAAACAATCCTGAAAGCACAAAGAGGGTAGGCAACTTGCCCAGGGTAACATAGCCAGTAAGTGTCTGAAGGGGAATTTAAACTCAGGTCTTTCTGGTTCCAGGCCTAGTGTTCTATCTATCCACTGTGCCACTTTGCTGCCTATTAGGCAACAGAGACTCTGCATTCAAGGAGTTTAAAATAGTTTAATGGTGGGAGTAAGAAGAATGGGAGAAGCACAAGTGGATGTTTATGGAAAAGGCAGAGAAAAATTTTATCATTTTTATTGAAGAAGGTCAAAGAAGGCTTCATAGAAGAATTAGGACTTGAATTGATGAAACTTGAAGAAAAGGAGAGACTTAAACAAGCAGAGAAGAAAAAAAATCATGCAACTGTCTTGACTGGGCCTACTACAAATTTATGTTATATAATCTCAACTGGGCCCTCACTGCTGCTTGGCAATCCTTTTATACCCCTCTAATTAACTCACTACACCCACTCAACACAGTGGTTCTTCCAAACCTTTTTTCTCCCCTCCTCAAACCTGTCATGGTTCCCTCTCCCCTTACATTTTGAACTCAGAGTCTTGCCTCATATTTTAATGAAAAAAAAATTAAGGTCATTCACTGAGAGTTACCTCTTCTCATCTCATGTTTTCCAGAAGCTTTCTACCACTATGGGGCAGCTAGCTATGTGGCACAGTGGCTAAAGCATCAGGTTTGGAATCAAGAAGATCCGAGTTAAATCCAGCCTCAGACACTTACTAGTTGTATGACTTTGGACAAGCCTCTGCCTCAGTTTCCTCATCTGTAAAATGGGGATAATAGTAGCGCCTGAGTATCAAATGGGATACTGTATATAGGAGCTGTAAAAGTGTTAGCTATTTTTATCTCCTTCACCCCTGCTCCACATGAAGAGGTAGCCTTCTTCCTTAACCAGCACTAGTGATCTCATTCAAATTCGTCTCTTCCAATAGGTTGTGCCCTTTTTAATCCTTATTCTATCATTTATCTTCAATGTCTCCCAGGCTACTGGTTCATTTCCTATTGCCCACAAGCATCTCCACATCTTCTCCTCATGCTCAAAAAGCCAACATTTGATGCTACCACCTCTGCTACCTATCATCCTCTCTTCTCCTCTCCTGCCTTCCATGGTTAACCTCCTAGAGGAGATTTTTCTCTCCTCTCACCTTCTTCTGACCTCTATACAGTAGGGCATCTGATCTCATCATTCAATGAAACCTGCTTTCTCCAAAGTTACCAAGGACCTCTTAATGGTCAAATCTAACGGCCTTTTTTCAGTCCTCATTCTTCTTGAGCTCTCTGAAGCCTCTGACATTGTCGACCACCCTCTCTGACTACATACTCTTTTCTCCAAGTTTTTGGGGCACTACTCTCTCCTGGCTCTTCTCTGACCCAGCTGACTGCTTCTTCTCAGACTCTTTTGCTATAACTTCATCCGGGTCACACTCACTAGTCATGGGTGTTCCATAGTCCTCTCTCTTGGTTCCTCTTCTCTTTTCTCCCTCGATTATTTTACTTGGTGATCTCATCAGCTCCTATGGCTCCAATGATCATTACTACAGGAAATGAAGATTTATTTTTTTCTAACTTGAAGTAAGAAAATTAACAGGATCCTAACTGAATCAGCAGAAATCTCATTGGCAGCAATAATGATGATTCCAGGTGTCGATGTATTGAACACAGAGATAACAGAGATAAAAATGCACCCACCATTTTAAATTATAAGTGGGAAAACAGATTACTAAAGTTTACAATCATCTTTTCAGCAAAGCTGCTGTTAGTAAGCGTAGGCACACTTGTATCTTCCAAATAACTAAATCCATCCTTGGACATACAGTCCTACACTCTAACTTACATACTACACTGGGAAAGAGGTACATGCTATAGCCTTTTCTTATTGCTAATTCATGAGTTCTTTAAAATTTCATACTGGGCCTAAGTAGAAAGTACTCAATGGTTTGAGTTAAAAACGGCAGCTTATGTGAAAAATGAATCAAGTCAGTAATTCACAAAGTTGTTATAAGAATCAAATGAATAATGTATGAGAAGTGTTTTGCAAACCTTAAAGTTCTATATAAATTTTAGCTTTTATTATCTTGATAAAAATTTTGGTGTCACTAATGACTGAACATGTGGTGTTCCATCTAAATTTTATGTACAATGTATATATATTTGTAAAATTAAGTAGGTTCTAATAGTTAACTTTATCACAAATGTTATCTATAGTTAAGTAGACTATCGACTAGAAAATTAAATATATTACATATACAACTATGATTTATTCAATTTTTAATTATATTGCTATTTAAAGTGTTTCACTTAAAATTTTCCTTTTAAATATAAAGAATTTAAATACCTACAGACTCCTGAACAATGACATCAATTTTTTAAAAAAAATCAGTCTTAGTTATCAGTTTTAGTTGTAATCAGTCAGTTAACAAATCAGTCTTACTTTTCAGTTCATTTGCCGAAATTAAGGCTGACATTCAAGTTGCATAATCCAAAAGATCGAGATTATATTCTTAGTAACACATAATGGTAGGAAAAGGATTAGATCACCTTACCAGCCTAGATTACTGTAATCCTCCTCTCCTCTCCCCCAAAAAGAACCTACCCAGTGGTCCCCTTCTCCCCTTGCAGAATGAACCTTTAAAAAACAGATTTCTCCTTTAATACTTTCTCCTTCAGCTTCCTGATAAAATTAATTTCCTTCATGAAAACTGATGTAACTTTAAGAAAGTTACATTCTGAAATTAGAGATTTCATTTTTTTTCTTTATCCTTACACCTACCTTATGGGGATGATGTAGGAAAATAGTAGAAGGAACCGAAAAAGGTTACGGTACCATGGGCCTATAAATCCTTGCAAGGTTACCATAACAACTGAAAGGGCAACAAGAGCCAAAAACAGTGCTTTGGTCAGTTGATTCAGTTCAAGGTCCAGCAATCCCACCTGAAAGAAATAATGCAAAGTTTGTTTGTGATGATGACCAACACCTTACAATGAAGACAGAACTAATGTATTACAAATCTACAATATGAAAGCTCTTTATGGTTCAAAAATTCATTTATTAGATGTTCTTCATTTTTTAAGAACATTTATATCAGTGTTAGGATGAAATGGAAAATATTTTAAATTAAATAGTTTCAACAAGTCTTTTATTGGTATGGGAAGAATTCCTCAAACTGGGTCAAAATCTTGTGAGATAATGCTTTGAAAGAACTTGCAGAATGAGGCAAAAAGTGCAAAGAAAATAAATATAATTGCTATGATTAGATTTTAGATTAGTCCACCAGGGCGGAAATTGAAATATTGGTGTGAATGGTAATTTGCTTTTATAGGAAAGGTTCAATTGCAAACTAAGAACCTGAGCTTTGGTTTCTTTCTGGGACATTGCCCCTCAGCTTCTACTGTGGCAGAGATCTAAATTATATTTATTCAGAACTCTTTACTCAAGTTGAGAGTTATCAAAGATGTTGAAAAGATAATGAGTTTGAAGGGAACCTGCCTACTTTTTCCCCAAAGCAGCACAAGAGTGTTCTTTTACCACATAGATGTAATATACTTCTAGTTTTGATCTCTTACTTCAAAGGAGTTTCTACTTATGAAGCATATAATTTCATAGAGCTCTGAATTTCACGGAGTCCAAACTGACAAATACTATTTTAGCACCACCTCTATCTCTGAATTTAGGATCAGGCTGACAATGGCAGTTACACCAATGTTGCTGATATCTCTGCCACAGTAGGAGCCAACAAGAACTAACTTGTCCTGAAGAGAAAAAGATAATTCTGAAAAAGCTTGAGAATTGCTATGCTTAAGTTCACTTTGTAACAATGTCAAAATCCTTAAAATGACCTTAAAAAGTTAGTTTTTTATCTTATTACTCTCATATACGATTAACCTAGACCTGCTTTTAGATAAGATTTAAAACTAAATTTGCTGAAAATTTTAGATTCGATAGTTAAAATGCCAAAAGTGAAAAAAAACAAGCAATTTTACCTTTAAGCTTTTCTTAGAATTTTCAGTTAAAAATATAATTTCTGCTAAAATCCAACAATGTACTTTCTGAAGCAATAGAGGAAGTAGCATTCACTGCTTAATTAAGATTCTTTGCTTAAACCACATGTTTCCAGTTTTAATGGAAAAATCAGTTACTTGCAATTGACACTCTTTAAAAGTAGATTTTAAAGACTATAGAAAAGTAGAGTAATATGTTTACAAGAGCATAGGGATAAGCACAGCTGGTTCCATCTCCACCTTTAGATAGGGCTATGTGACCTAAAGAATTTATAATCCAAGTGGCCACTTGTATTGCTAGCCACCCCACTGGTGTGCAAGCCAAGCCAGCAAGATGCTCATTTCCTGCATAAATCTAGGGACAACATTCCTTGGCATACTTTGGAGAGCTCACTTTGCAAACTAGGGGTTGGTGAATCAGGCTTAATGTTTCTGAAACCTGACCTCATTTTCCTTCTTTATATCTTGTCACTTATGATGTGCAATGCATCTAATGACTAAGGAAACTTTAAATAATGAATAAGCTAACAGATAAGTATCAATTTCAAGTGGAATATCTGCTTATTTTTAATTTAACATATTGAATAAGAGCCCAGGCTTTCCATAAGAAGAATACCACTTTTCCTATTGTACCCCTCAAAAGAACAGGGAAAAAAGCCAAGAGAGATCTAGTCATTAAGTTCTGAATAGAAACTTTTCAAAGAAGCAGAAATCTCAAACTTTCTATTTTCCCAATAAGGTATAATATACACAGATTCACTTTTGTAGAGCAACTTTTAGCCAAGCAAAATGTGTGGGAAAATTATATCAACAAGAACTTCTCTGAGCTCTATCACAGAAGCTCTTTTATCTCTAGGCACTGCCAGCAGGATCAGTAAAACATAACATTTCCCTAGATAACAAACAGTCTGAAAAGGAACTATATTTAAATAGTTCTGAAAAATTCCAACATTCTTGCTTCTGTATAGGCTGTCCCTTCCCTTGAGAACTAGGCAGCTGAAGACCACAGCGGCTGATTTATCAGCTGCATTTAAAAAGCAGCACAACGAGGACAAATATCTTGCAATTTCCGCTGCTTCAACTACTACATAGTTTATGCTTGAATTATTGAGAAAAATAGGTTTTTGGATTAAAATGAAGAAAAATTAAGCCAGGGAAGTAGAGCATGTTTCAAAGCCCAGATCTTTTTGCGTTGACAAAGGCGGTCTAAGTTTCAGGCCTCGCTGAGGATCAGATGAAGTCATTATTCATTCAGTCAGGGAAAAAAGACTCAATTACCTCAACCTAAAGATGCTATCAATGAATGCAAAGTGCATATTTTACTCTATTCATCCAAATCCCATTAAAAAGTGAAAGGAATGATTTAATCTGGCCTTCTAGAGTTGGTCTTTTTTTGTAATAAAATAAAGAATCTCTGTCCAGCAAAATGCATAACCACTACCTCACACTTTTTTCCCCCTGCATCATAGCAGTGAAAGACTGTAAAAGGAGAGACAAAAACAGTTAGAAATGAATACAAAGTTTCCTTTGAAAAAATGCCACATATAGGATCGAAACATTAAATGTAACCCACTGCACATTGATATGTAGATAATTCAAGCATTAATACCTTTCTAATTGATGAAGACAGATGTGGTCAATTGCCTGATTGGTGAATATAAGAGTCAAGAGACCAAATAAAATGTTGTCCAAATGGTTTTTACAGCACATGAAAGAAAAACTTATTTTCTCCCAGGTAAAATGTATCTTTTTTTTTTTTAAACAAGATTACATCCTGCTTTCTGTCAAGTACACTACCTTAAGTATGTCTAATTTTCCTACAGCCTAATGGTAATCTGACTACAATACTGAATTTCTTCTTAAAGTGAAGTTGACTTATTAAAGCTTAACACAGGAAATCTCCAAAGAGGAACAAATTAAAGATATATACTCTATCCCTTATTTTGCAAAACTTGCATCAAATAACAGAACACCTAAAAGAATAAATATTTAATAACAGCTGTTCTGGATACCCACAATAGTGGTTATAATTCATTTAAGGCACATTTATAAGTTTATCTGGATTCCTAAATGCACCGTCACATTCTGGTTAAAAACCTAGTTAACTGGTAAATTTAGAAGTATTACTGTTTTTCAACTAGAAACTTCTAACATCTTGGAGAACCTCTGTCCATTGCCATAGCTACAATCTTTTCACTAACAGAATATTCTTAATCATTTGAGGTAATTATGACTACATAAGAAAAAGGTGAATTAAACAGACTACAGAGTAATTTTCAACATTTATTGTAATTTCCCATATTTGTAAAGCAAATTTTCTTCTACTTGTCATAATATTTGTTCTGTTTGAAACAACTGTGATAACAAAATTAAATACGCCACTGGAAATTTTAATCTCCAAGGGAAAATTTGTGCATAATGTCTAAGACAACCACAATAGTTTTGCAAAGGGGCTGTTCTAGGATAATGAACACAATAATTGCCTGTATAATCTAAAATGCTACTAATGGCAACAATCACAAATCCATTTAGCTCCTCTTTAATTTATGTACCAAGTTTTAAATAGCTAATGGTTCTCAGTAAAATAATGGTTTATACCAACAATAAAGGGTAAGTACGGTATTCTCCTGCTTAAACAAGAAAATATCAGTCAGAGTTGTTCCTTTTTTTTTTTTTTGAATGAATGAATGAGAATAAGGTCTTATCTTTGCAACACAGTACTATGCTAATACATTTCAAAGTTAAAATCCTCACATACTATTAAGTTCCTTTGAAATCAACTTACACTAAATTGAAATAAAGGTTTGAGGTAACAGAAACTTTAGGTCTGGCCACTGATTAATGAAGTAGAAGATAAAACAAAAAGCATGACCATCAGGGAAACAAACTACTCCACTGCTGATCTTATGACATTATCCTTAGATTGCCATGATGCTAACATTCTTTTGAAATGGAAATATATTTTTCAGGCTGATCAAGAATTTTGTTAAGATAGCAAACGTTAGACTGGGGGATTTTAATGTTCAATTTAAATTTCTGTCAGAGGTTAAATTCATTGTTTCAGTTAAGTTTCCCTCATTTTCCCTGTAACTGTAGCACAATATAAAAAGATAGAAGGATGCAATAAATTATTCTTCATTTGTCCAAAGTTGTTTGCACATATTGGATTATTAAAGTATTGAACTTAATGGCAGATACCTTTCAAAGAAAAAAGCCTAATAAACATAATGTAGCAAGGTTGTATCATTGTGTTTTAATTATCCTCTCAACTTTAAGAATTTTTATTTTGACCTTTAAAATAAAGAGAGGACTGTAACCTAGAAATAGCATCTCTCTTTTTAAGAATGTATGCCTTTAGAATATAATCTTTTTTCAATTTATAACAGAGGCTGAAAGAAAAATAAAAACTAGAAATAAGATATATTCAAAGTTTCATGTATGTTTTTTCTTGCTACCAAAGTTTTTTGCAGGGAGGTGGGTGGGGTGTAAGGGTGGGAAAAGGAACATAAACTACTCTGTCTTAAGTGTTTCCCAGTACATTCAGGCCAGGCACATACTGTAGAAATGTCTAAGCCATTATTGTTTATCGCGTCAGTGATCTGCGAAATAAGAAGGGTTTCTTTTGGCCATTATAGCCTATTGGCTCAATAATCTGTGTTTTAAAAGCTCCCTAAATAGGTATTAGAACATCAATTCTTAATGTTACAATCTATCACCTTAATCATTTTTTAAGATCCCTAAATCTATATTTACACAACATAAGTTTGAAAAGTCAATTAATATGTACTTTCATGGGCCATTATTTTATCAGCTAACATATATTATATAGTTTAATCTACCAACTACTGCCTTGCATGTTATTTGAAGGGTTTTGATTTTGTTCAAGATTTTGTTACCTAAGGTGATATTTATCTCACAGAAGAGACTTCAGACGCCATCTCACTCATATTTGAACAAGAATCTCCTATAAAATGTACCTGATAAGTATTCGGTTTGAAGACCTCTAGTGGTGGGGAAATCCACTGTCATCTGAGGCAGCTGGTTACACTTTTGGATAGCTCTAATTGTTTTTTAAAAGAAGTTTCCTTAATCAAGCTTAAATCAGCCTTTCTGCATCTTACACTCATTGACCCAGTTCTGGATGACAAGCAGTCATCCTCTGCCCCCAAGTCGATTTGCAACTTCAGTTCTAGTTGATCAATGGCACGACCTCAAGGACCATCACCACTTTGGTTGCTGTCTTGGATATGCTCCAGTTCTTCCTTTAACTCAATAAACCACCAGCTCTCTATGATTTATAGGATAAATAGAAACTCCTCTGTTTGGCATTTAAGGCCTTTTACATATCTTCCTAGTTTATTCCATTTAGCCTACCATGGTGGGCCAAAGTAGCCCATTTGCTCTTCTTCACACATAGCATTCCACCTCTCGTCTCTGTGCCTTTCCCCTAGCGTGCACTTCATCCTCATCTTCATCCCTTCCTATCCCCTTACTATTTAAACCTTTGAAACTCATCTCCCCTCCTCCTTTAGTTCTCCTACATTACAATGTATTTGCTGTATATATACTTATATGTGTACATGCTGGCTGATAGAAGGTAAAGTTCCATTTTGGTTTTTATAACTCCACTATCTAGTTGAGTGCCTGGCACATAGGAGGTATTTAGTAAATGTTCCGATTACTTCCTAATATGTGATATCCAAAAGTTAATACAATGTATGCTAGATTTGTATAGTATAACTCTAAATGTAGCACAAGATTTCAATAACTTTTTTGAGCCCAATCACATCGCTGACTTATATTGAGTTTACAATAATCTATTAAAACATCTTTTTTCAGAACACTCTTGCCTGCCCCATTTTGTTCTTTATTAAGTTGATTTAAAAATGCAAATGTAAGATTTGCAAAACGTAGGCCTGAATTTTGCCTCAAACACTAGCAACTGACTTAATTTCTCTCAGCCTCAGTTTTTTCATGTGCAAAATTAGGAGATGATAATGACATCTAGGGTTCCTTTCCAGCTCTATATTTATGATCCTAGCATAGTATATACTTTATGTTTGCTCCTACTGAATTTCAGCTTATTATACTTAGTCCATTCTTCTAACCCATCAAGGTCTTTTTTATTCTTGAATATGTCATCCAAATGTATATAATCCCCCTTAGTTTTAAGTCATTTGCAAATCAGCTAAGTATGAAATCTATGCCATTAATCAAAACATTGAAAAGAAATTGAAAAACAGCACTGGACCACTGGGGTGCTCAACTAGGGACCTCCCTTTTCAAGTTGAACCTTTCCGTTCTACTTTCAGTCCAGTTGTTCAAAGTGTTTCTGAATCAACCCTAATGATTATGACCTTACCCATACTTCTCCATGATAGACTTTGTTAAATGCATTAAAAAAGGTCATATAAAAATTGTTCCAAGAAATAAACAAAATAAAAATTTGATTTATTCAAATTTCTGAATACTGCTGCTAGAAAAGAAATATAATTATCTTGTATATAAGAATCGAAACTAATTTAGTAAAAGAACAAACCAAAAGAAGGCCACAAAATACTAACACAACCTTGAAACTTAAATATTGTGCTTTGTCCCATCAACGTTATTAAAAATACTGCATAATATGCCAATTTTTTTCTTACTCATATACCCTCAAATAATCACCAGAGACAGACAAAGAACACAGTGACAGAAAACATGACTATTACCATATCTGCAAACACATCCCAAATAATTTGTTAAATTTGAAGTGAAGGTAATGATTACATAATGCAAATTATCTCTTGTAAGTGATGACCTTCTTACTTATACATCACCCAAGGAATTTACCAACAAACATTTCCATACACAAAAAACACAAAAGATTTTCTGTGAAACCACAAATCTCTATTATGTAAAGACTAAAAATAAAATAAAAAATTCAACACCTTAGTTTCAAGGTTCTCCTGCTTGTCTGTGTATATTCTTTAAATGGGCTCAATGGCTCTGTTTTTTTTTTCCTTTTTGGTTTTAAAAGCACCACTATAACTTATCCACTTCATTCTATACCTATAGTCCCCATCTCCTTTCTTCTCAAGAGATGAGTAGCATAATTATTTTTGGGCTTCTGTAGCCATGGTTGGTCATTTGTATTGGTCAAAGTTCTTAAATCTTTTCAAATTGTTTTTCTTTACAATGTTATAGTGATTGGATAAATTATTCCCTGGTTCTGCTCACTTTGCACTCATTTTGAAGTTCATATAAGTCTTCCCAGGTTTTCTCTGATTCTACTCCTTTTATATTTTTTTACTGCACAATATAATAGAAAACATTACATTCATATATGATCATTTATTCAGTCATTTCCCAAATGCATATCCCTTTTGTTTCCAGCTCTTTGCTAAGATAAAATGTGCTGCTATAAATACTTTTGTATATAATTGGTCCTTTCCCACTGTCTTTGACCTATCTGAGATCTAGGACTAGTAACAATATTGTTTTTTAGTGGTTCCAAATTGCTTTCAAGAATGGTTGAATCAGTTTGCAGCTTCATCAACATTGCATTCTCCCACAGTCCTCCAACATTTGTCATTTTCCTTACATGTCATATCTTTGCCAATTTGTTGGTTGCAAGGAGGACCTCAGAGTTTTTTTTTTATGCATTTTTCTGATTTGGGGCATTGAGGGCTATTGAGGGTTTAGATTTCTTCTCTTGAGAACTACTCTTTCATATCCTTTGATCATAAAAAACAGTTCTTATTTTGAACTTTAGTTTTCTTAGAGAACTTATAGGTATATTTTTAACCAGAATAACTATAATAATATTTAAAATGAAAAAAGTATAATATTTATAGTTATATGGATAATTTTAACTGAACAAAGACATAAAATCTACCACTAAATATCAAGGGTAAGTAATGATTTGGAACAGACAAATTTTGTTCTTAGAAGAAAATGTGTAGATTATTTTAAAATTAGATATTTAAGGAGAATTTTCAAACATAATATTTTATTCTGTGAATAACATTGGTAATTGTGTCATTCTTTGAAAATGATCTTAGCAACTAGGTCATTTAGTGTCTGCTCCTGTATAATATGATTCTGTCTCATTTGAGGGAATTGTTTTCATTCTTAATTCATCTTAACATTTTAGGCTGCGTTTATAGTATCTGGGGGCGGGGCGGGGGGGAGGAAAATGCAAAAGCCTGAAAAAGCAATTTTATGGTTTGACCAGAAGAGGGAGCTCAAGATTGCTGTTTATCAGTTCTTGTTTAAGCCTACATTGGTTCTTCAAGTTAACAATTATAAACCTAAATCACAGATAAGGCAGCACAAGGCAAAGCTACTGCAAGACTTTTTTTTTTTTTTAAAGAAAAACTACTTAAACACACACACACACACACACACACACACACACACCTTCTGGCATACATAATTCCATATGCTGACAGTTAATATTTGAAAAAAATGTTTCAGAAAGAAAAATGCTCTTGTGAAATGTTAGGAGGTGGCTTCACATAAGAAAAAAAAAATCAGAAACTACCCTGCATCCAGCACCCAAGTAGGTAATTAGGCTACAGTGTAAGACTAATCCCAAAACTAAGTCAATAAAAGTGTACTGATAGACTAAGTTAATGGCTTCATGATCCTTGTTGCTTTCCTAACAACATAGGAAGCTATCAATTCTAAATGGGTTTCCCAAGACCACCCACCAATTTAGAATAATTACTTCAATAACCTATGCTACTACTGACATCAGAAGCTTCAACATTTAACATCATTCATACGATGGAAATCATGAAGTCAAACGTTCAGTTTTCAGTCTTATTAAATGAGTAATGGGGAGGTTATTTTATATTTCTATAAATGGTTCTTTTGAAATAGGATTAAACTTTCTAATCTTTAATATCTATATCATACAATTATCTTTGGATTTCATGAAGAAGCAATATGTTCAGTTTGCTACTTCTAATTTACAATACAGTAATGCTATCAATTTATATGGAGTGATTTTTCAAAAACTTGATTTGTAAAGAAAGTGTATTTAATTTTAAATTCAACATTCTTGACAGCTTTTCCATACAGATTCTCATATAAGATTTTCTTTCAGGAATATGAAAAAAAAGCAGCAGCTCTACTAATACCTATACCATATGAAGAAACACACATGATCTTTTGTAACTAATATAAAAGGAAAAATAAAACGTAAATATGTTAATGAGTACATCTAGAACAGTGTGTAACAGTATTTACCTGGAAATAAAACAAATTCCCTAATGTGTTAAAAGAGGGGTTCTACCTCAATGA